>NW_022595245.1:3374313-3493143 GCF_009176505.1 Sitodiplosis mosellana
GCCGAAAAAGAGCGAACGCATAGCGTGAGCGATACGTACACCGCAGATACGAAGGGTATTTTTTCCTAGGGGAATATCACGCTTAAATTATTTCAAATATTTCTAATGTTGAGTCCAAGTGCTCATACTATAAATTTATATGACAGATAACATTTTGAAACGTTTTTATTCTGCATTTGGCTGGGGTGTTTGGTCAGATTCTTTAAATTTATGCCAAATTGATGCAAATAGAACAAAATGTACCCATGATTTCTTCATTTTTTCAGTTTGATAACAGTTTCAATTTTAAAGTAGACTATAAATTTATTGGGTATAATATAAAATTTTTTTTTGCTCTTTTCTGTGTTTTTTCGAAAAATTTCAGTCCTATGGAATGAGTTAGGACAAATAATGACGATTTGCATCAAAAACCTCATTGATTTCATCAATTTTTTTGATTTTTTTGAGTTTTTTCGGTGAAAATTGATTTTTCTGAAATTGTTTTTTTTTCGACTTTCCTTTATTTTTTTTGCAAAATTTCAATCGAAAGGAACATATTAGGGCCTAAAAAGAAGTTTTACATCAAATTTTTTCAATTTTTTCGACTTTTTGTAATTTTTTTGCAAAAATTTCGGGGTCCTATAATTTCGCAACTACTCGAAACAGAGCAATATTGCCTGAAGCAACTTATTAGTACTCCTCAAGTGCTTTGCATGTCAACTACTGAAAGTGCTAAAAGAGTTCTAAAAATGTACTAAAAAGTACTAAAATTTTCAAACCCTTTATATGGCTGTGGTAGACTCTGGGCGATGGATTACTGCACGAAATCATGTTAAACGTACAGTATTGGATCGTGATATACCCTACTGAGCGTTACCTAGCTATTATATTAATATTTGAATAGAAAACTTGTCCCTTATCTTCTATGAATTTCACAGTCCGACGAATGTTTTTTTTTCATTTGGTTCCAAGGCTGGACAAGTACCAAGCAAACTAAAATATATTTATCTCGGTATTTTAGAGCCAACCAGTATAACCAGAACTGACTTTTATCTTCAAGACTTTGAAAAATTTGATAAAATTCAAATGCCCGTCCGTCCGTCCTAAATTTTCAAACGGACGGACAAAAAATTGTGTCCGTCCTAAATTTGTAAAAAGACGGACGGACGGACAAACGAGTGTCCGTTTGACACCTTTATGCAAAGAACTGTTTGAATATCGGCGATAATTTGCACATTTTTTCGAAAATATTTCGCCACTCCAATATTCCTTCAATTCTGCTATCACAGCGAAACTTTAGATTTCACGATACCCTTATTTCAACTTGATTCGCTCGACTTTCCGATCCTAATAATCGTACATGCGCTTAATTTGAGCGCTTTTTGTTGATGATTTTGGTTAAGATGATCAAGTTAACATAGAGTTTAAATGATTTATGAGAAGATAAGATATGAAACGTACTTTGTATTCTTATTTCAATATTCATCTCGGATTCATCTACATACTTTTGCCATTTATACCAGACAAATGATATAAATTTACTAATATATTCAGTAATATTTGTCGAGACGGCAATTAGCATGTGATTTCATGTGAAATGAGCATTCACTACAATTAGACATAATGAGACTACACTTGGGATGAAATATGGTAATATCAAGTAACACTTTAATTTTCATCGTATTTGCCTATCTTCGCCATAATTTATAAGTTATAGTTTTTTTTAAATTTAAATAGACTCGGATAAGATCCTGGTTAGAGACACTTTAACATGATTCATATTTAAGTTATTGTATTCAGTAATTTTGACTTCCTAGTTACAATTTGTTCTTTGTCACCTTTGTTATGATTTATTGTGTTTATTTTTGTTTGTAAGCTTGATCATCAATTGGTTTACCTAGCTTATAATTAAAAGCTAAGTACAATTCGGTTTATTATAATTGGCCAAACCGAATTGTATTTAGCTATAGTCTTTTATAAATAGTATTTAGTAACTAACGGTAGACCTTTATTAGTTTTGACTTCATCAAGAAACCATTCGTGCCAGGTTCACCAATTTGTATTTAAATGAAAAGTTGACTCTTTGTATTTGTTTCGAGTGTAAAAAGGCAACTTTATTAATAATTTCACTTTATTTGCTCATAATTTTCATAATTTCTGCATAAGATTTTCCGCGAGTCTCCGGAAGGAAAACTATGCTAAAAACCAGGTGAATTATACATATAACACCAAACGTACTCAAACATAAGAATGGACCAAATTTTTCGAGAAAAATTGGAAATATTGATCCAAGCACGAAAAGAATGATCCAATACAGTGAAATGGCCAGTGCAAGGGATGTCTGCCGTATCTAAAAATCCGAAATCTTTTGTATGAATACACTGAACGAACGAAATTCCACACATTTCACATACCTTTTTCGGAAATATTTCAGTCATGACGATAAAGGGTATAGGAATCTGACCTATCCAGCTAAAGTAAGTGATACATGCAAAGCACATCGTTGGAACCCAAGAAATCCCTTGATATTCGGGTTGATTCATCCAAAGCAAACAATAGGTTGCATACAGGAATAAACTGATTATGGTTAATAATGATGAGCAAATCAGCAGCGTCTGTGATGAATACGAAATATATGCACTGAATATAATGATCACTGTTGGTGTTGGTAGAAGGTCAAATTCATTTTTAAGGTTTCGAGAGATAATATTGTTAGACTTTGAAACTTTGTCAAATGTTAAGTAAGTCAAGTTGAAATTAGAAGATATTTATTTAAGCTACATACTCTCCGATTGATTCTGTCGACCAAATTCAAGAAAGATAAATTTGCGGCTATTTGAGTCACGGAAATTAAAATTGAAGAGTCTTTTGGCGAGAGTGAGGAGCCAGTTTTGGAAAATATATCTGTCACATAGCTGAGAATCAAAATAGTGCCACTACAATAGCATAACGCTAGTCCAGTGAATGCAACGAAGAATGCTCTCTTTGCTTGCGTTGTTTCTATATTGAAGAAGAAGAATAATGATTTTTCAATCATTACATACAAAATACACTGATTGGATTGAAAAAAGTCATCCATAAAATTGCTGAAATAATTACGAAAATCTCGAAGGCACAATTTCGGTTCGGATTCAGTTTCATTGTTGGTCTTTTCCACATTTCCCTTTTCAATTTTTTCCTCTTTCTGTTTCTGTAGGAATTCACCGTGTTCTAGCGCTGCGATACTTCCTTTGTAAAACTTATGTGCTTCCATCGCTCGCTGAAAAAATAGAATAACATTTCAAAAGGATCGAAATGTTAAAAATTCTTTCAATTTTACCTTGTCTTTATTTCGAATAGTCCAATATTCGGGTGATTCCGGTAGGAAAAAGAGTATAATTATGGCAATAACCGGTGTTATCATTTGCACCTTCGCTTGGTCCATCCAACTTAAACAGTTGCCAAGGAAAAATGATACGATTATTCCGGTATTGCACAATGGATCTGTGAGTGAATTCAAAGCACCTCGCACCTTGTCATGCGAGATATCGCTGACCAAACTGGGTACACTAACTGATAAGACACCACCACCAAAGCCGCATAAAATTCGTGCAATATAGAGATAGTACACATTTTGTGCCCAAATTATAAGTAAAGCGCCAAGCTGGAATGAAAATTCACAATTATTCTTAGCTCGGTCCCATTTTTTCTCTCTCTGAATTCAGGTTTCTTACAATAAATGGCACGCCAAATATGTGGATTGATCTCTTAGCGCCAATTTTGTGAATTATCGGCAATGCTGCAAAATTACCGGCCTATTAAAACAAATTTATAATTTTTATATTAAAAAAAAACCATCCAATAAATGTATTATTAATAATTCATTTATTACCACCCCTCCCAGATTTACTGATGCCACCACCATGCTTGCCTCTTGCAACGTCAACGGACCCGATGGAAAGGTGCTGTTCTCACTTTGAAGCTCGATAAAGTTTATCGTGGCCCATCCGGATGCATTTCCAAATGAGAATGCCAATAAATTACCTTTTTCAAATGAATGCATGTTTTTTCGACGACCATTTTATTCCGTTTGGAATATTTTACCATCGAAACATGATATTTTAATAAAATTACTATTTTCTGAGGGTCGCAATATGATTGTTCAAAATTTTCATTTACACTTACAACTAACTATGGTGAGGAATTGTTTGAATATAGGGGATATTTTGCACATTTTTTTCCAAAATATTTCCCCAAAATTTTCCTTCAATTTTACTTTCACGGCGTAGCTATAGATCAACGATTTTCGCAACCTTTGATGCGGCCAAACTTCAAATGATAACAACAGTAGGCAGTGCGTATCTCGCACGCCTAATAAAGATTTTTTTTGTCAATGATTTTGCTTAGGATCTTAGAATTGCATAAAGTTTCCATGATTTTGCCAAAAAGATAAGATACGCTTCATACGTATCTGAACGGAATTTATTTTTATTATCCAAAATAAATGATGTTATTTAACGACATCATCTCTCTCGTCGAGATGACAATTGGAATTTAATTCAACAGGCATCTTTTTATCACACTTGTTTGCAATGATCTTACACCTGAAAAGTTGATCTAGAAACATCTGATTTTGTGCAAATCGAGAGTTAATTATGGTATCGTTGTGTTGATTGGTGGTATTTGAATTACAAAATCCATGGTAATTGTGGAATATTATTATTCAGCTTATTTCCTCGACTAATTTTAACATTTATTTTTGGATTTTCTATGACGTATTATCCTTATCAAGGATTTAATGCTTTGATCATATGACAGTTTATTTACAAAGAGCAATATGTTTGTTTCATGACCATCAAAAATGAATATTGCGTATTATACTTCAAATAATGGAGTGTATGCCTTTATGATTGTTAAGCTTATGCCATATGAACGGATTCACCAAGAGATGACGCGCCAATAGTTCCATCTGCATCGGACAACCAATCACACAATGTCAAAAACACAAAACGAGCGAATTCGTCGCCGCAGTGCTGAGACAGCAAATCATATCACCTCACACCATTTACTTACAGTCAACCCGCTCTCCGAACAACACACAAATCGTCCACCCGCTCTTCGAGCAACACACAAATCGTTTCCACTGTTACGCAGTGAGCGATACATTTTTTTTACATCGAATATTCATCGACCACACAACACACATTTATCGTCGGCTCCACTGTCCCGCAGTGAACGACATTCATCGATTCAGCAGAATTCAATCGCAGCAATTCATTTTCGATCGAATCATTTTTGTACTCAATTTTTTAATCATTCACTCAATATTCCAAATCAGTTCGTTAAGTACATTCAGAAACAATTGCACACAATTTTTTACGCATCCATTTTATTATATTTATTTTCATTTTCAATTTGAGAGAAATTCATTAAATTAAGTGTTAAAGAAAAGAAACAATCGGGTCTTGTTTTATGAACTCCAAATCTATAGTTGACCTACAACACCATAAGTTTCATAATTTCATCATAAGATTTCCCTCGAGTTTCTGGAATGAAGAATATGCCAAACAGAAGATTTACTACACATAAAGTGCCCAATGTTAGCATACAGTTGAACAGACCATATGTTTCTAAAAAGATCGGGAATATCATTCCAAGTATGAAAAATACAATCCAGAACAATGAAATGGCAAGTGCTAGACATGTATGCCGAATCTGGAAAAAAATAAATAAAATAATCCACATGAAAACAAGAAAATAATCATGAAACGATGCATGGTAGTAATAAGCGTGCTTTTCTCAGCTGTTTGTGACTGAAGAAAATAAATTATGTTTATATTTGATTTAGCTGACTCTGAGCACATTACCTTTTTCGGGAATATTTCAATGGTAATAATGAATGGAATGGGAATCAATCCCAACCAACTGAAAAGTACGATGCACGTAAATAAGGTTGTTGGCATCCAATCATAATTCGGTTGATTAATCCAAAACGAGCAATAGATTGCAAACAAGAAGAAACTGATGGTCGTCAGTATGGATGAACTAATCTGAAGGGTCTGCAAATAAAAATGTTATATAAATGTGAATGAGCGAGCTTATTTTGGTTTGAAGAGAAATCGAGGATTTTCAATTTCTTTTTGCTCAAACATTTGAGCCTTTTCATTCCCAAGAAAAAATTCACACTGAATTAACGTTGCGTTAACGCATATCTGACACTGTTCTCACACGGTTTTGAACGTCAAACCGTGTGGCTATAGTATAATAGAGTGTGAAGCCGTTTGACATCATTTTTGATTTTAAATAACCGTGTGGATGCAGTGTATGTTTGTTCGGATATCAAGAGTCGACACCAAAAATGGTTTCAAAATTCGCCATGATAACGCAACGGTCATACACTTCGGCGACATGGTTTCAAATGTAAAACAGTGTGGCGGACTTCCACACTGTCCAATACAAAAACATAAACTGCATCCACACGGTTAATGGACATCAAGAATGGTGTCAAACGACTTCACACTCTACTATACTATAGCCACACGGTTTGATGTTCAAAACCGTGTGAGAACAGTGTCAGATATGTATTAACGCAACGTCGATTCAGTGTGAATTTTTGCTTGGGATTGAATGCTACGTGGTAGCACTGCTACATACCCTTCGATTAACACGCTCTACGATGTAAAGGAATATACAGTTTGCAATAATTTGAACAACGGACACAAGAAGTGAAGAGTTTTTCGGTGATAACGAAGATCCGGTTTTAGTGAAAATATCGGTTACATAGCCAAGAATCAACATCGAACCGGTCAAGAAACTCAATATGAGTCCCACGAATGAGATAAAGTATGCTCTTTTTGCATGCGGTGTACAAAAATCTCGTAGACTTATTTTAGTATTTAATTCCATTTCCGTTTGATTTTCATCGTTGTCTGACATTCCTTTTTCAACTTTTTCATCCTTCAGTTTCTGGAGAAATTCAGCATGCTCTAGCGCTGCAGCACTTCCTTTGTAGAATTTATGCGCTTTAATCGCTCGCTGACATTTAGGTTTTACAAAAATACGATATAATGACATTGCGATTTCCATTTGTTTCTACCTACCTTATCTTTGTTCCGATTGGTTAAATATTCGGGTGACTCGGGAATGAGGAACATAATAATCATAAAAATTATGGGTGCTATTAATTGTGCCGTTACTTGATCTAACCAATTCAAATTGTTTCCAAGGAAAAACGAAATGATGATTCCTAAATTGTTCATCGGGTCATACAGTGAGTTCAAAGCACCTCGCATGCTAAAAACAAATGCATGCACCTGTTTATTTCACGTAGTTCAATGTCTTTCATTCTTATCTGATATTTACCTGTCGTGTGATATGTCCTGTATCAGTGTGGCGATGCCAACTGATACCCCACCGCCGACTAGCCCGCTCAACACTCGAGAGACATACACATAGTAAACATTTTGCGCCCAAATGATAAGCAATGCACTCAACTAGAAAGCAATTGTCACTGATATGAAAGTGCAACGTACAATATTCAACATTGTAAAAGAAAATCTTACGATTAATGGCACTCCGAATAAGTGAATCGTTCGTTTAATACCAAATATATTGTTCATGAGTAATGTTATCCAGTTGCCGAAGAATCCGCCGATATTGAGTAATGAGACGACTAGCGATGCTTCTTCTAGGCTCAACGGTCCCGTGGGAAATGTGCAATTCTCACTTTGAAGTTCATTGAAGTTGATTGTGGCCCATCCAGTGGCCATACCAAACGAAAATGTTAACAAATTGCCTAGTGAAATGCAATTTTGGTTCCGAGAGATTTTATTTCATTTTTGAAAAAAAAAAATTCTGTTATCATTACAAAGTGATGTGAAATTCAATAAATTTTTTTTTTAATCCGATTTGTTTTGTTATAATCAGTTTTTTTTTAAGACTTACAACAAAAAATTGTTAAGAACTGTTTGGAAACCGGTGAGATTTTGCACATTTTTTCGAACTACTTTACCATACGATTTGTCACTTTTGAATTAGATTTCACAATGTTCGCAATTCAACTCGATTAATTGTTATTCGTCGAATTACAAATGCTAACAACCGTACGCACGCCGGTTGTAGACGGTTTTTGTCGATGGATTTGGTTAAAGTAATAAAATTTGCATTGAGTTTCCAAAGATAAGATACGATTTAGGGTGTTTCACAATAAACGATCCAAAGACAATCTAAGCATCCATCATTTGCAATAAACCACTGTCATAAATCATCTAATAACACCAGTAAGTGCCCTTTTATTTACACTTCTAATGCGCCGTTGTTAAAATTTAATATAAAATTGGAAACAAATGTACTCATGGAACATGATACCAACTCAAAAATTGAAATTCAATTAAAAACTTTGTGCTTCTGTCACAGAAGTACTGTGGTACAAGTAATTGATGCGTTTAAAATTGTATATCAATACATTCTCTTTCATTTCGATGATAACAAATATATTTGTGTCGCTGAGAATAAAAATGGCAATACTGTGTTTGAACTGAAGCACAACACGAAACATGTGAATTTTGAATGAATTTTTATGTTTTTCGCAAAAATGATTTGAGACATAACGAAACGTTATCTTCAACAAAGTTATAGAATTGGTGGCCACTTTTTCATTAAACATACAGCGAATGCCATTCAAAAATCTATTATTTCCAAGTATCATTGGGATGTGTGGCATTCTCTATTTTCTGTGAGATTCTTCAAGTCGGGCGTCAATGTGCATAGTTTATAACGAAGTTCAGATTTCAAATCTGTTGACTATGGGACAATACAATGCGCCATGTGAAATTCGAAAATATTAAAAGTATTCCGATTTTTATTATCAACAACACATTTGTGTGGCTGGAAATAAAAGTGGAATTACAGGTACTTATTCCTAAAATATTACCGATAATCAAGGTCTCACTGTTGTATATTTGCTTTGAGATGGCGTAGGTGAGATTGAAAGCGATAATTTATTGTCTACTTCAACCAAGAGACTTTCATTGCGTTCATATCAAGGTTTAAATTAAAGTTTGAAGCAATAACAAGCTGCGACAGAACGGCAGAAAAGATGAGTTATTTTCATTCGCAAGCATACAATTGTTATTAAACAAGTTGAGTGAGTATTGTGACGAGCAGAACGAATCTCGACTTTGTATACGCCTAAGGGAGTACAAAACACGTCTTTTTTTAATAATAATATACGCTTTTTTCCTATTTCCTTTTATTTATATTTAATTTTGACAATTTTAAAATAAAACGTATGCTGATCAATTCAACAGTGTTGATTGAAATCGTCAATTACTGTGTTTCAAAAGAGACGCTCTCGAACGCTTATTTAAGTGCCATTCCATTGCAAAATCCATCAGAAAATTGTATAAGTCCGAGCACACGTGCGACTTTGACATTTTTTTGCCGCAAACCACAGACAGAAAAGGCCCTGTGTAATCAGTTTTATTTGTCGAGACAACGATTATCTTCAATTCTATTTATTACATTTCAATTCTTTCTATTTGTTTCCACGTGCAAGAGATTTGTTGCATTTCTACGTAGACCATTGCAGCAGTTACACTCTGTGACTGATTTTACAACAACCAAATACCCACGTTTCGTTCTATTTCGGAATACTGTAAATGGGAAATGAATGAGAAATCAAGGTGGAGCCATCAGTAGCGAATCTGTTGCTACACTTCTCCGTTTCTACGTAATGCAATTAAAAAGTTGAAGAAAAAACAAATTTCACGAAAAAAAAGAAAAAAATATAGAATACCATGAACGCAATAATGCGAATTGCTCACTCATAAAATAATCAAATTTCAATTTCAATATTTTTCATAAATTTGTATTCTTTATTACTATGACTAATCATATTTTCTAATGGCTTATTCTTGATTTGTTATTATTCTGTACATTTATATTTAACATAATAACCAACACATAATTGATGACAAATTTGATCAATTTAATAGCTATATTATTGTAGCTCTAGTATAAAAGTCATTCTTCCTATGTGAAATCGGTTAATTTTGGCTGAATCATGATTGTAAAATTCCTTATCATATCCAAAAATACTGCTGATTTGTTTTGTTTTCATTTTTTGTTTTTTGTCGTTCATTTTATGGACTTGAAAATTATTTTCGGATTGAATTGATCGCTCTTATCTGTCTACAATTGTCTTGATAAATCACTTGTAAAAATTATTTCTGCGAAGCTTATGATGAATTTGTACCGTGATAAGATCCGTCGACATTGCGTGCTTTTGATTTAACACAAGTAATAACATTTTATATCATGAGACACTGTAGACCTTTTTCTAACTCAACAGTTCCATAATTTCTTCGTACGATTTTCCGCGTGTTTCTGGAATGAAAAACATTCCAAACACTGCGTTTAGTGAGCACATCACAGCCAAAGCGATCATGCAACTGAATAGACCGAATTTTTCTAAAAGTATAGGAAATATCCAGGCGAGAACAAATAAAATGAGCCACATCGTCGAAGCAGCTAATGCAAGACATGTCTGGCGGATCTGGAATAAGAATTCCTTATTCAGTGAAGATTTGATGACAATTGTGTATTTTTCGTACCTTTTTTGGGAATATTTCAATGGTTATGATGTATGGTATGGGCAATAGACCCATGCAACTGATGAAAACGATACATGCAATACAAAACGGTGGCATCCATTCGTATTCCGGTTTTTTTATCCATAGGCAGCAATAAGCGGCCAATAAGAGAAAGCTGACAGTGGCCAGAATCGATGACCAAATATAAAGTGTCTACCAAGGATAGAAAATGAATGCATGTTATATTTTGAATCGAAGCACATTTGATCCGATGGAAATAAATTAAATATGTGTTGGCAAAAGCGGAAATTGAAAGCGTTGTACACCAAGAAAATCATTTGAAATTTTAGTTGTGTCACCATTTTGGCTTTGACTACAACAAAAATGTGATTCTCTTTTATATATGCATCAGATTCCAGCTCCACTTTTGTAAACACTAACGATAAAGTTTGTGATTTATTTCCAGCGATTGATTCTCTTGACTTAACAAACCCTTCGATTAACTCTTTCCACGAAATTTAATAGAACCAAGTTCGCACTTATTTGTATGATGGCAATGAAAAGCGACGAATTCTTCGCAGAAAATGATGAGCCAGTCTTAACGAATATATCTGTAACATAGCTGACGATCGTCATTGTGCCAGATAGAAATGACAGAGTAAATGCTGTGAATGCAATGAAGAATGCCTTTTTCGCTTGTGGAGTTACTGTGAAGGCAAAATAAAATAAGGATATGAAAAAGTGAAAAAAAAAATTCACATAAAGAGTATCGCAATGTCGACATAAGAACATAAAAATTACAAAAGTCTTGAAGCGTTAGTTTGGAATTTGTTTTGGACTCGTCGGTAACGTCATTTAATTTCCCATTTTCGAGTTCATCATCATTAGGTACTTGAATGAAATCGACTTTTTCCAATGCTGCAATACTTCCTTTGTAGAATTTACGCGATTTCATTGCACGCTGAATTGAAGAAAAATAGACGGTTTCTTAGCACAGAATCAGTTCAAACAGAATCAGTTGAATTTTCAAGTATTCAGCTGAGATAAATGAAACTGAGCCAGCGTTAACATATATGTAATTAGCCTACCTTTTCGTTGTTCCGATTCGACCAATATTCGGGTGATTCTGGCAGTAAAAACATAGCTAGCATAAAAATAAGTGGAATAATCAATTGAACTTTTGCCTGATCCAAGCAGCTCAAATAATTTCCGAGTGCAAATGAAATAATGATTCCTAGATTAAACGATGGGTCATACAATGAGTTGAGTGCACCACGGACCCTAAATCAAAATCAATCACGTTTTATTACGTTTAATTATTGTTGTCAATAAAAAGTGTTTAATTACCCATCGTATGAGATATCATTCACAAGCGTTGGAATGCCAACGATAATGGCTCCACTAACAAAGCCAGCGGCAAATCTCGACACATATAAATAGTACACGGATTTTGCATACAGGATAAGAAGTGTACTAACCTAAAAAAAAGAAGGCATTTGTGGAAATTTCGAGTAAATTTTCGATCGAACAATTAATTCAATTCTTCTTCAATGTGTCAGATTCTTACGATTAAGAGAGGGCCAAGCAAATGAAGTGTTCTTTTCACGCCAATTAATTGACTGATTGGTACAATGGCGAAATTGCCGAGAAAACCACCCACCTAGAAAACGATGTGAATTATATTGTATAATATATACATATTAAAGAGAAACTCACATTCAAGATTGATATAACCAATGAAGCCTCCTCCAAATTCAAAGGTCCCGTTGCAAATGTGCTGTTTTCACTTTGGAGCTCATTGTAGTTTATTGTGGCCCAGCCAGAGATGAGTCCAAACGAAAGTGTTAACAAATTGCCTATTTCAAAACAAATGTCACATGTTGATGACACAAAATCTGGTTGGTTTGCTGCATTTTATATTTGAATGGAACTTACAGCACAGAATCGCAATAAATTGCTTCAAAACCGGTGAAAATTTACACATTGTAGTTCTATTTATTGTATACGTGTTTTTTTTCTTCTCACAAAACCTCTTAAACTAATTCCACAACAAAACGGTGCTTTTTTATTTCACGTTGCTCAAAATGTGCCGTCATTCGGGCTTTGTTTGAGACGAACTTCAAACGTTCATTGATAAACGGTTCATGTGTATGTGGTTCAGTAAGCGAAATATTCGTTGATAAGTCCGCTGCGGCTGGGTTTTTCTCGATTTTTTTTTTAGATAAGATATGATAAGCAGAATACGTGAGAATCAAAGCATCTTTTATATATGTGATATACAATGTATTATAAAAGGATTTGCGTTCTCAAAATTAATGTTTGTAAATAACCCCGTCTTTTGTGCCGTGCAATATGTGATTATTCGATTTTGAACAAATTAATTCAGTGAAAAGTGCTCTGAATGAACTAAACTGATTTACTACTTGCATCGACTGTTTTGAAGCAACTACATAACTATTGAGCGCCAACCAGTGCAGTCTTGAAATATCTGGCAAATAGAGCACAGTGCAATGATCCGATTAAAAATTTATAGTCAAATTCAAGTAAACATGTGACAGTCCGATACCGATGATCTTCATTTCTAGTCAATTGACGCCGTACAGCGATAATTTGTGACTACGAAATTGGTTAAATTTTCAATTCTATGGGCGCTGCCATATTGAAAATTTACGTGCGATATGGTGCACGCACTCAATAGTTCCACTTATTTTAATAAGGAATCTCTATAGGTGGCGCTGCCACATCGTCATTGACATCGAGTCAAATATTGTCAAATATAACAACATTGTTTATTTTGGCTTTTATCGCAGAACTATTGACGCGATAGGCAATTAAAGTTGATTACAATAATCTTCTTCAAGTTATTAAAACAGACAGTATGCCCAGTGATTCTCTATGTAGATTGGAGTACTCAAACCTCCTCGACTCTTGAATACTCTTTATCTTTTGAATGGTTTTGGTTGATAAGAATTGCACAAGCTAGTTTACTGGAGCGTAATATTCCAGTTCGAATGAATAGGCCCACAAAAACAGCAAAATTTCAAAGAGTGTGCTACAGATGAAAGTTGAATGTCTTAGGAATGTTTTACTGACACTTGAGAATTCAAGAGAAAAAAAACAGACAACAGTTTTTTGGAACAGAACTATTTTTTATCTTTGAAAGAAAAAATCTCCAAATGATGACTAAAAAATCGCCGAGACAAATTGGCAGCGCACAGCGAGATAATGTACTTTTTTCATTGCATTTGATGAAATTATTTACTCTCTGAATGGGTCTGAGTGATATGTATTTGCATACCGAATTTATCTGGTTGAATTTTAGATTTACTGCAAGCATTAAATCATTGAAATCGGATAATTAAATGGAGTTTACTTTATCATTAAACGAAGTTGAATTGATACACACACACGACTATCATCACTTGTGTTGACGGCCAAAACCGGATTTTCAGAAACGCTAATCAGTTTTCAAAAGTTGAACTCAAAAAAAATAAGTTTGGCATCAAAAATTCGAAAAATGTAGAAAGAAAAAACACTTTCCTTACCCTCTCATGCATACAACCGCCTCTAGACGGGCAACATTTGAACGCCTGTAGAACGAAAACCGTACATCGGATCACATTGCTTTGAAGGGAATTTTTATTTGTCAATATTTTCTCTTTATTTTTGTCTTTGGCAATATATTTGTCTATGTAGTGTGATTCTAAAGTTATAAACAAAAATGTATGCAAAAACAAAAAAATTGACAAAATAAATTATTCGAACTCCAAATTAGACAAATTTTTGACACTTTTAAACAATGGATTTGATTGTTCTCTGATTTATGTCAATCGCATTTTCTGACTAAACCATGAGGATTCCATCGGATTATGAATATTTTATTAATTATATATGGCCAAAGATCAACCAAGTACCAGTACTCCGGAGCCCTGGGAAAAATTAATGCATTAGAGGTTTAAAATGCATACAGTTTTTGAGTAAGGCGATTTTGTTTGACTCGATCTGTCAAAATATGCATCAAATGAAATCAATTATTTTAATAAAATTTCAAATAAATGAGTTTTTTTAGTTTTTCTTTCTTTATAGCTATAAATATACTATAGTATTAAAATATAAATCAAAACCAATCATTTGACTATAATTTAAAGCCATAATTTGTAGCAGAACATTGCGAATTTTCGCAAAGATTCTTTTGAAAAAGTCTCTTTAGAAAAACTCTTTCGATTGAATCGATGGAGACTCTATCGAGCGGATGGGAAAATTCAAACCCTGTTTTGAACTATTCGTCGCTGAGAAGAAATCGAACAAAATATCATGGAGAAATTGCCATGCATTTCTTGCAAAATGTTGAGGTATTTGGAGAAGATCACACTAAATTTCATAGTTACTGGATGTACATTTTGTTTCTACTGTTTGATTGTGTTTATAGTTCTCCGTGGAAAAAGGTCTTGTACATCACTGGGACGGAAAAATGATGATCGATATGTCAACTGCGGGGCTGTTGAACGATTGTCAATAGTTTCAACTCAATCTGACATGGAGCGCGTTTTGCGTGTTCCAAAGCTGCCGAACAAAATGGGAGTCGCCGCCGGAAACGCTGAATACGAAACGCGGCTCACAGTAGAGCGGAAAAAACTGATATTTTTAGAATAAGGTAAGATGGTGGACTTAAGTTAGGAGTTTATGCCGAACTCTTGACCACACTGCACGGATTCGTAGCTGTGCTTGGGAAATAAAAGAAAAGTCTTCCGCAGTCAGCGATGATGTGGATATGGTTCCAGCACCGCCATCTAATCCCATTCCATCCGGTGTTATACAAAACGATGTTGTATCTTCATCATCTTCTTTACTTTCGAAAGTTCATGGCGATTCTGCCGATTAACCTCATGGATGTCAACAAAATTGTCTGCAAAATCCTGAGAAAGCCACTGAAAGAAAAAGTTTCCGAAATAAAACCACGTGCCTTTTTTATTTATTAAAAAGTTGCAAAATCTACTTTTATTAAAAATAGATGGCAACGGACTTGTTTTACTTTATTTGTACACATTTACACTTTTTTATACAATTTTCTCTTCGTTCTTTCTCCTTTTAAAAAATAAATGTAAAAAAATCGCTTAATTCTAATTGCATAAATTAATTTGTCATTAGATTTGCAGCTTCGATGAAGGAAATCTTTAATTTTATTAGAAGAAAAAAAATTGTCGCCTCAATGAAAATCAAGAAGAAACTGAAATTGTTTCAAGCGGAAATTTTCACTGATTGTTGTCGTCGCATATTGTTCCAATTGTTCTTAAACCTAATGGCAAATCTATGTTGTCTAGTTGTTTTGTTTTTCACTTTAATTATTGTAAAATGAAAAAATGCATGGATGAAGGTAAATGTTTCATTTGTTTTTCTTTTCTTTTCTATATTGTCATACTAATATTTACCAGTCTTATAGCGATAAATGTGATGGGTCTACGAATAAAATCTATTACGAGCTAAATTTTAATTTGTATATAAACTCGATTCTACTTCAATAATTCATTTTTCTACTGACTAAACATTGATTGTCTATTTACAATGACGGCACATTTGATTAAGTTGTATATTTCTTCATTTAAATAAATCACTATCGATTTTTTTGCCTATAAATTTTGCTCTCTCAATGCAAAGAGACGTAATTGGCCTCAATTCACCATTTGCTTTTAAATTGAATTCAGAAACTTGTCTATACAATAGATTTTGTTGTGTCACAGATTGCATTTTAAATTACTAATTACGGTAAACTTGTTATTTTTGTCACTCGCATTTCTTCTAAATTCCATCTTCCGTCGTTTTCGTTTAAAATTCATTTGTTTCATTTTGTTTGAATTTCTTTTATTTTCTATTGTTGGAAAATGTACAAGGCTCATGTATTTCATATGTACAAAACGAATGATCACTAGCATATTTTGCGATGCGATGTGGGTAGGTTGCTGACATGCGGTGAAATTGATGGTGACTGTGTTGCCAATGGTGACAGTGATGGTGAGAATGAGGGTGACATGGCGGATGATGTGCTAAAGCCAGCGATTGAATCATGGCTGATTGGTGATCTTGGTAAAAGGTACTGATTTACAGAGCCTGTGTGGCTGCTGTTGCCTCGTGTGGTAAGCACTGATCGTGGTGCGATGTGTGTGAGCAACGGCGGTGGAATGTGTTTCGGATGTTGTGTTGCTTTACTTTTACCGCTCGCTCCACTGTTCCCGCTGTGCAGTGACAACGTATCGTCTTTCAGTCTTGCAATCTCCGAGAAAACATGTGCTAATGGTTGATACTGAGGGCCCCAATCGAGTAAATAATCCCAATTGTAGCTGCCCGTGAGCTCTTCTTCACTGTGAACGATTGAGCTTAGCGAACCGTTCATTGATGGGCCTGGATTTCCAGCTACCACCGGATATCCGCTCATCATGTGATCAACGGCCGCATCAATGCTGCCTGCAGTCGTTGCGGCCTCATCCACACAACTCGCTCTATCACTGCCCACCGTAACATCGTTCAATTTCGCATAAATCAAATTCGTGATGTCATTGTGATGCGAATCTTCGTCGAACATGTGCAACGAATCGATTGGCAGTGTGTGATGTAAAATTGCATCTTTTGTGCTGCCTACACGTGACGATGTCGATGCTCCGGCAGTTAAATTATTATCTACAATACCTAATCGAGCCAAATACTCTTGTGTATTTTGTACTGAAACGTCTGATTGACGACCATTCTCCATGTGCATTCCATTATCTCGTTGCAATGGTCCTTCGTTGATCATTCGTATTTCCTCATCTTCACCATCATCTTCGGCTGAACCTCTTCCACTTGAACCGGATTGCTGTGATCCCGAAAGCTCGGATGTTGTCGCATTATTCGAACGCGAACTGTGCGAACACGGTGGAATCTCATCGTATTTCGGTGGCGCAAATGGTCCAGAGTTGTTGACACTGGCATTTGCTCGGATTGGAATTGTATCAAATGCCGATGGATCGACGTAGCTGTTCGTATTTCCAACCGTTTCAGAGCTCAAATTTGGCTTGATCACTTGTTTGTGTCGTCGATTTTTGAAGTGTAAGAACAAAAATACGGCACCAAATGAAATGCACACCAAAATCAATGAAATCAACAGCCCAAGTGCCCAATCAGCGATACCGCTGTCATTTGCACCGCCCGAATTAATCGTGCTTGCTTGATTCGTACTCAAATTGGATAGGGCATCCAATGCGATTTCAACAACAGTCATGTTTGTCAATGAACCTTGACGACCCGATGAAGCCGTTACAACCAAACTCATATCACGACCCGCTTCCAATGTAGCGGCCGCATTGTTCAGCTTGCGCTTGATCATAATGGCGCCGGTCGTTCGGTTGATCTTAAAGTATGGGTGTTGTGTTGTCAGTTGGTAAACAACCCGACCATCTGGCCCTTTGTCACGATCCGTTGCAAGAACACAACAAAATACGATATACCCAACTGGCAGTGTATCCAACTCTGGTGTAGCCAAACCAAATCGATATGTTCGTTCGGTGAACTGTGGACTGTATTCGTCTCGACTATCGATCATGATGTGAACTTTTACGTAGGCCGATTTACCACCAACATCGGTTGCCTTGATGGCAAATGTGTAACGATTCTTTTGTTCATAATCAAAGACCGCATTGGTGATGACGATTCCAGTGATTGGATCGATTTTGAACAGTTTCCATGCTTCATCAACATCCGATTGACCAATTGCCGATGCGGACTCAATCGAATAGTTTAGCTTGCCATATTTCCCTTTGTCCAAATCAACGGCACGAGCAGTGAACACACTCACGGCAATCGGTTCATTTTCAGCAACAAATTCCACATATTCTGAAACGGCAAAGTGTGGCTCATTGTCATTTTCATCGGTTAGCGTGATGTTGAATTGGCAAATGTTGCACAGAGCAACCACTCCGCTGTCACAGGCTCGAATTACCACACTGTAATTCGTATGGCCTTGATCGTAGTCCAATTTTTTGTTCACCAAAAGCACGCCACTAATCAAATCGATGCTGAACAATCCATCGTCATTGCCAGACGTGATGTCGTAGACAATCTCCGAATTTGGTGTATTTTCCAAGTCACCATCGGTTGCAATGATCTTTGCGATCGAATACTTTAGTGGAACCGCTTCGCTGACCACAACTTCGTAGTTCTCCGTTTGGAACACTGGTGCATTGTCGTTTGCATCCTCAATCGATACAAACACATTTATGATTGTTGTATTATCGTCCATTTGATTTGGAATTTCAGCGTCATTCAGCGCCAAACGTAAATTGTACGATTGAGTTGTCTCGCGATCCAGCTGCTTCACCAACACCAAAGCATTATTCGGCTGGATTATGTCGAAGGTATCATTGTCATTTCCAGATATGATTTGGTATACGGTATTTTGATTTGAGTCTAATTCGATTTGATCAGCACCTGTCAGCTTAAGCAAAACCGTTCCCAATTCGGCACTCTCCATGATTGTTGATCTGCGGAAAAAGATGAAATTGGTTAAAATTGAGCAAGAAAATGAAAAAATGAATTCCAATGAAGAAAGAACTATCCAAAAAAAAATCGATTCAATGAAAGAATAGTATTTGCACCCAAAGCTACGAAAATCCAAAGAAATTTGATAAAACCAACTATCAAAGAAAGAGATTAGAAATACTAACCGATATTGATTTTGAATGAAATGCGGTTTCACCAAATTGTTCGGAATGACCTTAATTCGAACGGCAGCCGTTGACTTGAGCATTGGAATGCCGGAATCAGTGGCCATTACAGAGAATTGTACATCGTTTGTTGATAGTTTATTAACTTGGCTTGCATTCGCCGAAATGATGCCAGTTGTTTCGCCAATGTAGAAGCCAGGCACTGGTTTCACCAAAGAGTATCGTTGACCGGCATTTTTCTCGCTATCCAAATCAGTTGCGTTCACTTTCATCACTTCAATTATTCCACTCGACGATTTTGCTGTAAAAATACGAAGGAAATTAGTGATGTTTTTTTTCCCGAGTCAAAAAATTGAATGTTTCTTCCACCAGATGGATTGTCATCTAAAAAAAGAAAATCCATACCTGAAATCGTTGTTTGATACATCAGTTGTGTGAATTCGGGTGCGTTATCATTTTCATCGGCAATGTGAATGGTAAGTGTTGATTGTGCCGTGTACTTTGTATCGGATGCGAGGATTTTCAATTGGTATTCCTGTCGCATTTCATAGTCTAATGGTCGTTTCAGCAAAACCTTACCACTAAAGCGATCGATGGCAAACAGAGCGAGTGCATCTTCGTCGGTGTGAACCTCATCGAATGAATAAGCCAATGATGGATAAGTATCAACATCGTTAGCCGATGCGATCGTTAGTACGGTACCAAGTTCAGTGCCTAAAAACAGAATGTACCCATTTCCCTAATTTATTAACCAATTCATTGGATTTCATTGTGTTTTCGTGCGACACTTACCTTCGCCAATATTGATGACGTTGTGCGGTGGAAATGTTGGTTGATTGTCGTTCACATCGATGATATGCACATGAATCGTTGCAGTGCCCGTCATTTGTGGTACTCCTTCATCGGTGGCAATCACTTTCAATCGATACATATCACGGATTTCTCTGTCAAGCACGATATTCGTTTTAACGGTGCCACTGAACGCGGGCTCAATGACAAAAGCATTATCATGATTCCCATCGACAATGTGATATAGTACACGTGAATTGGCTCCCTCATCGATGTCAAACGCTTTGACTTGCATCACAAATGTACCTTTGTTATTGCCTTCCCACACGCTCGCCTCGTACTGTCGCTGTGTAAATCGTGGCGCATTATCATTTTCATCTTGTAAATGAACCACAACCGTACAGTAGCCATAGAGAATGGGCGCTGTGTCGGTGTGTGCAACAACAACCAAATGAATACCGCGTTTATTACGATCTTCGTAATCGAGGCTCGCTGAATTTTCTACTTTGATTTCGCCGGTTTTTGCATCAATCTCGAATGCACCATTATCATTGCCACTTTCAATGCTATAAATTATCTTTTGACGTCGACCATCGCTTCGTACCGCATTCAATTGTACAACGGTATGACCGTGCGGTACATTTTCCATGAGCGACACTGGGTACAATTCATTTTGAAAGTGTAAACTTGGGTAATCCGATGCAACATCACCGACACGTAGCTCAATAAAACCGAATGTGCTTTGTGGTGGATTCCCTTTGTCTCGTGCAACAATTTTCAAATGAATCAAACGTCCATTGTCCTCGGAAAGGCTTTTTGTAGCCGTTAAAATGCCAGTGCTGGGATTCAGTCGAAATTTGTCATTCATTGAATCGCTAGCCAAACTGTATACAACTTCACCGTTTGCACCTTCGTCAATATCCGTTGCTGAAACCTGGATCAATTTTTGGCCGGGCTGCACAAATGTGGAAATCTGATTTTTGAATGGATACTTCTCAAATATTGGAGCATTATCATTGACGTCCTCAATCACAATTTGAACGGGAACACTTTGCTCGCGTGCATCATACAAACCACCGTCAGTGGCTACAACCATGAAATTAAATACACGCGTCTTTTCCCGATCCAAAGCACTATTCAAAACAATTTGGGAAGAGAACATTTTAATTTTCCATTCATTTGAAACGTTCAGTGAAGAATTTTCACTCTTTAAAGGTTAATTCAAATCAAAACAAAAAAACTTACCCTGTCGTTGTAATAACACCGCTGCGATTGTCCACACTAAACAGCCAATCCGTTTCGTTAGCCAATGAGTAGACGATTTGTGCATTCGATCCAATGTCGGCATCGGTAGCTTTGACTGTCAGTATTGGTGTACCGATGGCAACGTCTTCAGCCACCGTGACCGTGTACTTGGACAGTTCAAAGTGTGGATTGGAATCGTTTTGATCTTCAACAGCGATTGAAATATTGCATGTGCCTTGATATGTGATTGGTGAGCCACGATCTTGTGCGGTGATTTGCAGCAGATAACGTGCTTTCTGTTCTCGGTCCAACGGACCGGCTGTCAATTCACCCGTGTGCATGTCGATGCTGAATCTATTTCCGAAATTTCCACCTGAAAAACCAAAAGCGTCCAGTGTTTTTATTCATATATGGCAAAAGTATCAATTTCAATGCGATCCCAAACCGCAAATAAATGTGAATTGTAATTGATATTCGATTTATATTTATAGAGTTTTTTAATTGATATTCTTCTCGTGAACAAAAAAAAAGAAGTGTGGATTGATTGTATTACCTGTGATGGTATAAATGATGTCACCATTCAAGCCATCGTCTAAATCGGTTGCGACGACTGTGTGAATAATGGTGGCCTCATGATTTTCTGGCACAGCCAATGGATAGCAGGTACCCGTTCGGAATTCAGGAGCATGATCATTAACATCGTTGATTTTGATTACAAGTGTTGCCACATCAAACAGTGTCATTGCATTTCGATTTGTTTTCGAATAGCTAAAACTATTGCCAAATTCAGTGGCTGCCGCTTCGGTCACATAAATCGGGATCATGTAGACATCTTTTGATTCACGATCGATTGATCCACGAGTCGTAACAATGCCACGGCTCGAATCGACGGTAAACACATCGTCTCCCACACCAGCCGGTATCTCAAACAACAGACTTCGACCTAAATTGATTTTTTGTTGTTGTTCATTTCATTAAGAAAAATATAAAAAAAAAAACAATTTTATTAATTCATTTATTAATTTTATAACGAACGTTATCATCATGAAGCACTTTAAGTGCAATAAATCTACATTTGTATTTCCTTTCAATTACTATTATTCCAAATGACAATATACATAATATTTTATTTCGAATCACACACACACATGTTGATGTTGTTGCTGTTATTTTTCATTTCTTCTCAATTTAAACATGATTTTATGTTTATTATTGACTTGTTTTGCCAGTGAACGGAATACAGAAAACACATTACATGTCACCACGAAAAAGTATTGAATTACAATTTATTTGCAATCAAGTTTTTTTCTCGTCCGTGTTGATTTTTTTTGGTTTTCGTTCTGCAACGTTTCGTTCGTGTGTGTGTGTGTGTGTCTTTTTTGCGTTCGTTTAAAATAAAAAGCGAATGTTATGTTCACACCTTGGTGAATAATAATATTATAGAGATTGTTGAATAAAGTCTATAAATATATTGCCAATTGTAATGTGGTGAAACGTACCTGAATCAGTGTGATAAGATTTGGCGCTGACACGAGCAACGAATGTGCCGAATGGGATATTTTCCGAGATGTTGGCATAGTAAATGGGTTCACTGAATTTTGGTGGATTTGTTGTTAGGCCTTGTACAAAGATCTGAGCATTGATTTGGGTGCTGAGTGGAATGGGTGATCCATTGTCAGCGGCACTAATAACGAGATTATGTTTGCGACTGATTCCACTGCCCGTTGAAATGACTTCGTTTGATGCATTGGCCAGGAATGGTTTAAGAAGTTTTATGGTTCCCGTCATTGAATTCATTTCGAATTGACCTTCTTCGTTTCCGCTAATAATGCTATACGAAATGCGGCTGTTGTTATTCGAATCCTTGTCGATAGCAATAACTCGTGTGACCACATCACCGATGCTCAACGATTCACTGACATAAATCATTGCATTATCCGCATTGGGATACACAAAAACTGGACCATTGTCATTAGCATCAACAACCGAAATGCGTGCCGTAACCAATGAACTCAATCTTTCGCTCAAATTCGTCGATTGATCGGTTGCTTTAACTACCAGCAAATATTCGTTCAAGTCTTCGTAATCGATGGGCAACAGCTGTGTCAAGGTGCCAGTCAAAGGATCAACGCTGAATGTTTTTCGATTCCATGGCATTTGTTGGACGAGTTCATATTGAATATTACCATTTGGGCCGAGATCAAGGTCAGTTGCTGTAAAATTATACAGTGCCATGCCGATCGGTGAATTTTCCACCATTTTTATTTCAATGGGATCTTGTGGCCATTGCGGATAGTTGTCATTTTGATCGATGATTTCAATTTTTATATTGACTGCTGAACTTTGTGGATTATTTGTGGCGGTTGTGTCAAGAGCGCGCACTTCAAGCCGATATTCACTTTGTTGTTCGCGATCCAATTGGCGGGCAACAACCAGTGAACCAGTACTACGATCGATATCAAATGCATTCTCAATGACATCCGTCGAAATGGAATTGAGTGTGTACGTCACTTGAAGCACACGATTCGCAGCGATCATATTATCGGAGTCCGATCGATCGGTGCTGCCAATAAAACCAACAATGTAACCGATTGGCGCATCTTCACGAACCTGTTTCATTTTCAAAGCACCGAGAAAGAAATAGATAAAAAGAGGTTGGTATTTGTTAGTGTTTATTTTTTATTGTGTAATTTCTTCTTCTTATCCATTTCAATAATAACTATGTGTTTTTTTCCACTTATTCTGCCATCAAATGTGAATTGACGACTAAATGGAAAAGCCTCTTAAGTCGGATAGGAAAAAAGAAATAACGCGAGTCTTTATCTTTTAATCAGAATTGAGTATATTATGACTTTGAGTGTGTTTATTGAAGTAAACTGTTTAAATTACCTTGTAAATCAAACTGGAGCTGGTGAATGTTGGACGGTTGTCATTCAAATTGAGCACTTCGACGCGAAGTAAGCGCACCGTTTGTTTCGATGGTTTGCCGCCATCATTTGCCGCAATTGCCAATCGATAAATACTACGCTCTTCATGATCTAAGGCGACACGAGTTCGTATGATGCCCGTTGATGAATCGATCGAAAATAATCCGTAGCCGTCCGAATCACGTCCTTTTAATATTGAATACGTGATACTGGCATTATAGCCATTGTCGCGATCAATTGCACGAATGCGAACGACGTACGTGCCAGGTGGTTGCTCTTCCCGTACACTCACCACATCTTCTTGTGGATCAACTATTTCTGGGGCATTGTCATTTATATCATTGATATGGATGCGCACTTGAGCTCTCGAACTTCGAGACGGTGTTCCCTGATCACGAGCCTCCACGACGAAATCATACGACGCATGCTGTTCACGATCCAATGTTTCACGTGTAATTATTTCACCTGTTTTTTTTTTTCAAATTGAGAGGAATTGGGTTTAAATTTTCATTTATATGGATTTTCATATGATTTCTTTCTCGTGCGGTTGATCACAATAAAAAGAAAGGTTCAATTGGAAACAAAATTATTTGATTGTAACAAGTTCAGAAGAAAGGTCTTCGATTAAAGAATTACAGCCTAAGAATGGAACTCACCTGTATTTGGATTTACGTGAAAGCTTGAATTGTCCGGAATCAAATTGTACTTGAGTTCAGCATTTATTCCCAAATCAATATCGCTGGCCGAAACAACACCAACAACCGTATTGCGACGTGCATTTTCATCAACCGTAAATTCGTATGAGTCTTGCATAAACACCGGATCATTATCATTCGCATCCAGTACGTTCACAATTACGTGAGTTGTGGCCGATGCCGAAGGTGTGCCATTATCATTCACCACAACGGTTAAATCATAGTAATCGCATTTCTCGCGATCTAATTCACTGCGCAAATAAAGCCAACCATTGTTTGGGAACATGCCAAAAATGTCGGTAATATTTGCAGCCGCTTGCATATTTCCTTTCGACGTGTTGCTGCTCTTGGAACGTTGTTTAACGTCATGTCTTGGTTGGAACATTTGCGAACCGCTCACAATTCGATAGGTTAACCGTGCATTGTTACCGGTGTCTAAATCGGTTGCGGTTACTTGTAAAACCTTTGGGTATTTTCGGAAATGAAAATTGAAGAAAAAAAGAAACCAGTTTAACAATTTTGTTGAAAGAAAAACCACGAAAACTTAAGATAAAAAAAAATGCGCTTAGGTTATTTATGTATCATTTAAATTGAAATAAGCTAAAAAGATGTAAAAAAAAAGATAAGAAAAAGTGACCAACCTGTGCATTAATTTGTGTCGACTCAATAACACTGATTGAGTATTCGTTGCGCTCAAAAGCTGGACTGTTATCGTTTACATCTTGTACTTCAACTAAAATTGTCAAATTGGCCGTTAACGATGGCTCACCCAAATCGGATGCAGTGACGATCAAAGCGTGTCGTTGAGCCGTTTCATAATCTAAATGATGCAGCAACGTTAAATGACCGGTTTCTGCATCGATGCTAAATAGGTTTGGATTGCTTTTGCGATCGCCCGTTGACAGTGATGATGATAAGGAAATTGTATTTGTGGTGTGCATGTCATCAACATTTGTCAAACGATATCGAACCGTGCCACTCTTGCCCGAATCTTTATCATGAGCATTGGCTGCATAGAGTGGTGTGCCCAGTTCAACATTCTCCGGAATTGATATGCGAACCGTGCTCGATTCAAATTCGGGTGCATTATCATTGACGTCTTCAATGTAGATTGTCACTTGGGTGTGTGCATAATCGGGCCGATCACCACTTATCGCTTGGATATTTAGTAAAACCTGTGATTTCGTTTCATGATCCAATTTATTTGCAATTCGAATATTGCCAGACAATGAATCAATGCTAAAATATCCGTCCGGATCACCGCCATAGATTGAGTATTTTGTTATACTGCGACTTCCTATATTTCGGAATAGATTTTGATTTTAGACAGATTTTTGAAAGAAAAATTCATTTTTTTTTTCAAGCTTTAAACATTTTCTATCATTTTTTCAATAAAAAGATTGTTCAAAATGATATATTAGACAGACTTTAAATAGGTATTCAGAAAATGTGCTACTTCTGATTGATAAATGGATGAAAAAAAAACACAATTGTTTCAGAAAACCCACCTGAATCACTGCTGGTTGCTAAAATCGAGCCGACAACTGTGCCACGAGCCACATCTTCTTTCACCGAGTAAGTGTATCGTGTTTTCTCGAATATCGGAGGCCGATGCATCGAATCAATGACATTAATATAAACGACCGCATTTTGTGATGATCTCAAACCGCCTCCATCGCTGGCCGAAATGTTTAATTTATGATGGGGTTGTGTGCGGCTTGACAGCAAACTTGGTTTGCTAACAAAAATCTCTCCCGTCACACGATCAATGCGAAAAATGCTCGCCTCATTTCCACTAACGATGCGATATGTTACAGCGCCAAAGTGATCAGAATCTAAATCGGACGCCACCACTTGAACGATGGCCGATGAGCCGGTCGATGCTTCACGTAGCGATACATTGTATTCAGTTGGATAGAATATCGGTGCATTGTCATTAAAATCGGTTACTTGAATCTTAACAATGGCCGTCGTACTCAAACCACCTGCACGTTTCAGAGCAAAAAAGAGGAAAATATTAAGTAGAGAAATGCATATAAAAGAATTAGCTTATATTTGTAATCGCAGTGAGTGAGCGAGAGAGAGTGGGACAGAGATTGAGAAGTTAATCATTCGTTATTTATGTAGCTAAAGAAAATCAATTTATCTCTGTGATTACTGTAGCAAATAATGATAGGTTTACTGTTCGCTGTTGGTATGCCAACAACATCTACAATTCGAAGCCGTTTCAATGAAGCAAATTCATTATATTTCATCGGATGTGAAATGAGAAGCAAAACGAAAAAAAAGACGACATCACCACGAAACGAACTGAAAAATGCTATCAAACTATCGGGCTATGATCATCGGCAAGAAAACGATTTTCGTGCTCCTAATGTCAACCATCTCTCTCTCTGAGTCTCTCTCTCTCTCTCTGAGTCTCTCTCTCTCTCCCGAGTTAATAGATTTTCGCTGCTTTTTTGTGTACTTGGTTTATCAAATGCTGCACAATTGTTTAAAAGAAAGCAAACATCTTATTAAACGTCGTATCCGTATATATTTTGAATACGAAACGAATTGAATTGCCACGATTCCAATTGTCCGTTACAAAGTAAATCTTTTAACACGGATTGACCAGACATGGCATGGGATCGTAATTGTGGCGCGACAGAGAAATTTTTGACATGACTTCAAACCGGAGATAAGATTGAAAAAGTCAAGAATATGCTTTCGAATTTGGACGGTGATTTTGTTGCACGAAACAAAGTCGTTGTCAACGTTCATCATTTGGGAGCGGTTTTGCTGTCACCATCATCATTTTTTTAAACGGTCTTTTTGTAGGATTCATTTTATAGTGTTGACGCAGCTTGAGCCAACAACCTACTACTACGCACATTCCCCGCTAACATGCATAAAAGAATTATTCGTTGTTGTTTTCTTTTATGTCATTTTACCATAAATTTGTGTCCCAGGTCTAGGAACTAATAAAACAGTGTTATTGCCAACCGATTTGATTGGTCATATCTTGTACGCCACACGAAACAGGCCGCAGATGAACGGTTATGAATATTAGCATGGCCGAAACTCCATATATATATATATATATGTGTGTGTTCCACAGAAACTACACAGACAAATTGTTAAACAACGTTAAAAATTACCTTGATCGGTGGCTATTATCGGGAATTCATATGAGCTCCGCATTTCAAAGTCCAGCATACCACTAATACATATATCGCCGGTGGTGTGCTTCACTTCAAATTCCATCATCTTTTTGAAGCCATCACCAATCGTATAATTTACCATAGCATTCACACCGCAATCCGGATCGCTTGCCGATACCTGCGAAAAGAAAAAATGGGGAGAAAAAAGACGTTAAAATTGGACAACACATAAAACTAGATAAAATTTACAGTGATGATGGTTTTGACATTGCGCATTGAGCTGTGTGCTCAGCGCGCAACAAGTCAAACAGATCGAATTACAATAGGCACAAATTGATATGTACGTGTGCATGTGCGGACGAGTCACGGGGAGCTCCATTTTTTATGACACCAATTTGAATTGTGCGGTGAGTCACATGGATATTAAGCGATGATAAGAAAATGTTTTCTAAATTATGTAATAAAATGTCGATTTTCATTGAAAGCGGTTCAAGAGTCTTGTTGGTTTTTGGTTGATCAAAAACTTTGTTGCCGTAAGAAAAGAGTTTGCGGTTTGAACACACTGACTTTGGTAAGATATTTGCCTTTTTGAATATAATCTTCTTGTAATTTTTCATTCTGGTTACAGCTTTGATGTGATCCAAATGATCCAAACATATGTTTCTCAAGCCAAAAACCAAAAAAAAAAATTAGTGGTTGTAAAAGCAGCGAGAAAGGAGCGAATTACGGATTCTCATGGCCGATAACGAGTTCATTTAGTTGTGTTGCATTTGTTCGGATCTGTTCTGTTCTCTTTTTTTTCATCTCTCGCTCATCCAAAGTTGAGAGAGCGAGTGGCATTTATATGATGTATTTGCTGATTTATCGCGATTAATCCAGGACGTGTTCTACATTCAATTAAATGAATTTCCAGTGAATAGAGATATAATCCGGCTCATAGAGAATGAGCTAAAGCTTCTATCATTATCTTAAATTGGTTCTGGTGTATCTCTTGTGTGCAGCACTCAATCTCTCTCCTCGAAATAATTTCGTTCTGTGAATCGCCCCATTATACGACTATTTGCTTCTGAGCCGAGCAACTCTCTTTCAATGCACATCAGCCAACCATATTCTGCCAGCGAGCCACACAGTGCATGCAAAGAAGTTATAATGATGGTAAAATATCCGCCATTTTACAACATTAATTATAAGCTCAATTATTTCGCTGCCGACCAATCCAAAACGATTGCAGCGAGTTGTGCAGTGCATTCTGCATTTTTTTTTCGTTCGTTTTTTCCTCTTTTGCTTTGATATTAAATGTGATGTGTGTGCACTTGGCACAAAATGCCCTCGCAATGCAAGTGTATTTATTATAATTTTGCTAAATGCAGGTATTTCGCGGTAATACACATGTACAACACATGTACGGTTGGTGTGGCACGGTGCGCGAGCGGCATGTCTTGGTGCTGCTTCTGCTGTTGCGAAGAACGCTGGAAAATTGCCAAGTGCAACAATGATGACGTCTCGAATTCGCAAACATGCGATCCAACGAGACTTGATATCATTCCATCACTTTGATGGACTCGCTGGCATTCTGGTTGTTGGAATTAACCTTTTGTCTATTTTGATGATATTTTGTAGATAAAATAGTTTCTTTTTTTCTCTTTTAGATACATTTTATTTTATCGCAGGAGTCTCCGGATGGTGTAAGAAGAACGAACGAAAAAAAAATTGTCATATCAACAGCAAGAACAAAGACATACATCATATGAATCACACTCACACACAATTTTCACGTGAAATGAAATATAATGTGCGTGCACCATGATAAAGATACACAATAAAGTGACTAATAATTACTGCATGAAATGGATTACGATGTTGCAATGCGCAGTGCGCACACAGCCCGTGATACATACAAACACAATGCGAGGTAGAGAGTAGCAAGAAGAAAACGAACGAAATACCAAAGTAAAACGAGAGGAAAAAAGCGACAACGATGATGATGACGACGACGACAGAAGAAACACAAGAAATGAGCGAAAAGAGGCAAATCGACGAAGTGGAATAAAGCGAAGCGCTCAGCGATTTTATTTATCAACCAACCGAGAAAGGGAAGGTTGTGCCTGTCTTGATGGCAAGCACCAACCAACGTCAAGAATATTATCATATTATTATTATTTTTTCGGTGCTCTCTCTCTGTGTGTGTGTGCGTTTGCGCAGTTTTTTTTCTCTCTTCACATTCTGTGCGTTTTTTTTCGTGGATTGAATGCACTTTCTGACTTATGCATTGTGTATGCTGCGCTGGGCCTATACATGAAATGATCACATATATTGTTGTTGCTCTCACTGCACATCGCTTGATTTTGGGTGTGTGCGTGCATGTATGTGTGTGTGTATGTTTGTCGGCATTGGAGCCATCTGCACGGCTTTTTAATATCAAATGCATCATACACACTCGCACCAAATACACATAGAAATATTATATAATATCATGAGCAGTTGTTAGTTATATGCTCGTCATTAGTTTTATTATTATTATAAATCCCTTGATTAGACTCACTGATTAGGGCCATGCAGCGCATTTAAAAGGATCTCTCGGCGTGTTTGCTCTCAATGCGCCCATTAATAAATAGTTGATTTAAGGCTTTTTTTTCTTCTTTTTTTTCCTCAAGTTTCGTTTCATAAAACCAAAATTACGACTAATTCTCTCTCTTTTTGAATCAGCCTGAACATAAAATAAATTACTCGAGTTGGAAAATGATGGTTTTGCTCAGATCATTTCTCAGATTCAAATGTGTAGCCAGTGCTCGGGTTTTTTTTTTGTTCAGGTGAAACCGATATATTTTACATGTTGTGCGTTGTTTCGACCATATTTTTTTTTGCTCTCTCTAGAAAACAAAACGAAGTAAAATGGATGATCGAACAGAGATTGCATTACATATTCTAAACACCACGTTGAATTGTGCGCTATAAAAATTACGTGCACGTTTTTGATTGAGTATGCAAAATATTGTTAATAAGTTTAATTGAAAGTGCTGCCACTGTACTGTCGGCTTTGGGTATATGGGATCCGAAACGAGAGAGAGAGAGAGAGAAAAAAAAACGAGAAGCAAAAGATGAGAGGGGCCAAGCAACGAACAAACGTTCAATTGAGTATAGTCGATGACAGTCGATTTGCATTGCATGTTTTTAAACTATCGATGCTTTTGAGATAGCCACCACAGGATATATACAATATTCGTGAAATGTGATACTCCGTATACCTCATTGGGCCACAAAAACTACAACAACGACAACACATAGCACATAGAATCTATTTACGAATTCACAAGGTGTTTTTCTTCTTCAATATTCACAGCGCACGCGCATCAGCGATTCGAAGCCGAAGCTTGCGCATTCTGGCTGCTGCTGCTGGCAGCAAAGACAAGGTTTTGGTTCTCGGGCGTCACACAAATTCACATAATGTTTACTGACGACAACAGCAACAGCAACGACAACAACGACGACGATAAACTGTTAAACGATGTCACAATTTACCGAGAGAGAGGATAAAGCTCATTCTCTATTTCTTATGTTTTTTTTTCTTCTCCATCGTTGTCGTCTTCTTTTTCTTTTCATCCCGCAAATGATACACGAAACGCTGTGTGCGCTGAACGCAGTTTTGCCATTGTATGGTAATTTTGATACTTTTTCCTTTTTTTTCTGTTTGGCATTTTCCGTGTGTGTAACTTTCGAACAAAGATGCATTTTTCAATTTCAAACACACCAAAAAAAACACACAAACGAAGAGAAGCAGAAAAAAAAACCCGATCGTTGGATGATCGTCTTTAAAATCTCTTTTCGTCCATGTACCATGTACCATGATGCTGCTACCTTAAGTATTTTGTGTGCGCAAGGATACGTGAGATTACGAGAGGAAAAGGGAAGCCGGAGAAAAAAAAGAATGCATTTGGATGTTAATACGCATCGACTTCGGCTGTACATAAAATATTCGCCCGAACGATGGCTGTTGTTGCCAACAACAACAGCACTGTGGAAGAGAGGCAGCACACGAGAAGAAATTTTGTAACCTTCAATAAACAGCTCCTAAATAGCAATAGAAGTCAATTGCATTTACAGCAGCATAATAAGCTACCATTTACATATTTTGTGCACGCACATCGCAGATGTGGTCTCGTTGAATTTTGAACACATTTGTGTATGTGTGTTGCCTTCGATTGCGCTGGGGCCGACATCATGCGCCGAAGAAGTGTGCGAAGAGCTGAGTGAGGAAGAGCGGAGAGCCGGAGATCAAAGGCGAAATTTCATCTTTATTAGTGCACACACAAAAATCGTAATGCGCCTTATGCTGGTAATTACTAAGGGGGCTCAAATGCAAACAATTATGATGAGCTCTTGATTAATGCAATAAGATACTGTTTTCAATCTGTATATGTATGCCAAAAATCTGAATCGTTTCGTTTTATTGAACGGAAATGGATCATCTCGTGCATAGAATGCATTTTACTGTGTATCGCAACGGTTGCTTTTTATTTCGTTATCTCTATCGTTCTGGAAAAATGCTAATAAAAATGCTCATTGTTTTGAAAAAAGAGATTGCGCGCGCGAATCATCATTAACGTTTATATTATGTGGATGAGAATAGAAAAAAAACGTTCGAAATTGTTTTCGTTTCTCTGATCAACTTCTATTCTTCGCCTCTATTCAATACGGATCCGAATGTCTTTTCTTCTTCATTTATTTTTTCCATTTTATTTTTGTGTGTGAGGGAAATTCTTTGTTTCTATGCCTAGGCAATTTTTTTTTCTGTGCCGCGCAAGCGATTCTCGTTCTCTCCCCTTAACAATAAAATCGATGAAATAGCTTGATGGTTTAATTAACTTTGCGTTGTTATATTCTATTCCCTGGATTCGATCCACGGGAAAGTGACGAGCACCCAAGCTCTCGCTCAGCTCAGCCTGGCAAAAGCGGTAGACAGAGAAAGACACACATACACAATCCACACAATCGATCCCAATCCACGTACAACATATTCACGTATTCGCGGAATGTGTATGGAATCATTTAATGCGCGCATATCGTGGCCATGGTTATGGCGAGGCTTAGGAAGAGAGAATCATATGAGAAAATACTTAAAATTTTTAACGGCCATCGTAATTACGTACAATGCAAGTAATCAAGCGAGAACCATGCCACCATTCGAATAGAGAGAGAGAGAGAGAGAGAGAGAGAGAGAGAGAGAGATAGAGCGAAAAATATATAAAACGAAACATTTTCGAACTTTATAATGAATTTCTTTCATGTGCGCCTGGGTGAGTGTGTGTGTGTTATTTTATCAGACTCTCGTTGAATTCATTTCGAATCAGGCGCGTTCTCTTTGACTTTATGAGAGTTGAAATGGCCGCTCTCATAGTATACCCAAACGAAATCCAAACTATTTAGCTATTCGCGCGCGATTATCATCGGGGCCGTTTTTGGATGGAAAGATTTGTGAATGCCGGCATTGTATCATCTAAATCGCAGCCAAACGAGCGAAAACTATTCAAAGGCTCCGACAAAATGAAATGGAAATAAAAACTAAATTGAATTGTGTGGCGAAGAAGATGTGGAAAGAAAGACCCGGCTGGAAATAAGTGAAAATTAAATTTCAAACCGTTCAACAAATGGATTCGCATTCGGAAGTGCAACTCACAACAATGCCAGCTCAGATTCAGTCGATTTGTAGTTGTTTTCTTTTCTCTGACTTCTTCTTCTTCTTCTCCTTGATAAAAAGCAATTCATTACCATCATTTAAAATTTAAAATAGTCATTTAAAACAAAAAGAGCGTTTGATATATTCGGTTTTGCGAACGACATATGCAGCGCTGGCGAGAGAATATGCATTTCGAATGAAGTGATTGTCGTGAGCTTATTTGCTTTTTCTGCCATGTCTTCTATTTCGTTTTCTCTCTCTCTCTCTCTCTCTCGTGTGTCGACGATATTTTCCTTTGATCTGTGTGTGATCTTTATTCATTTGTATTCTTTTTTTCGGATTTTTTTCCCTTCCTGTTGTTGTTGTCGCATTGACGATGTCGTTGCAACGTTTATTTGTTCATCAAAACGGTTTATCTCGTTTTGGTGCATTCGGATTTGCCGTGTTGTCTCTCATCGCAATACCAACTGCAACTCACCGCAGATGCGATAAATCGATCTTCAAGAACTTGAAAGGTCATCGCAACAGACTTCCATTTGCTGCACTCAACGTTTCTTCTTTTTTTTTCGTTAGGTTTTTTTTAATTGAGAAAATAGAAACAAATAATTTTAATTAAGCTGAAGACATATTTGAAACGAAGAGAAAAAGAAAAAAAACAGCAAGCAGCAAGCAAACGGCTGCGATTTATTGAAGAAAGGAAAGCAGATAACTACATTTGGTTTAATGAAATCAACAAGACAACAATCAATGTGGATTGAGCTTGAGGAGCAAAGCCAAATACGAAACAAATAAAAAGAAACATCCATTTCCGAACCTTGGATTTCTCTTCTTGGTGATGGAGAGCGAGTGAGTGAAAGAGACGGAAATCAACGGGTTGGCACGAAGAAAAACAAGCGTTTTGTTACAAGTTCTTCGGATTAGCAGCAGCAACCGTAACAATACATTTTCAGCACCATAATCTTTCATTCGATTGAAACAAGCGAATGGATTTAATGAAATCGTTTTCGCTAACATTAATGTTCACACTGACGACTTTTGCAATTTATGCGATTTTCACGGTCCATTATCGACACACTCATGCATTCACTTTGGCGTTCCACACTGCCACCGTCTCTCTCTCTCTCTCTCCCGTCATTTTGGCTCCTGCTCCAACCTCTCTCGATCTAACTTCATTCACTTCACATTTAATTATTTTCGTTGGAAAATTTTTAGATTACAGATAATGAACGTACAGCGAATCGATGTTATGGCTGCGATTTCGTTGCGACTCATTAAAATCAAGCGGGGATCAAGAGGTGAAAGCAAAGTTCAGTGCAAATGTTATCCTTCTTCCCAAAAGACGATACATGTACGACGTGGCGCACGCCCAAAAGAATGAACTACTTTCCTCGAAAATATTTAAATAGCCAAGCGAATCAAGCGCATAGAATGAGAACGAAGCTTCAAATAGAGTGAACGAATGGAGCCTACAACACACACACACACGAAAATTTCGCTTGAAGAAAGATGAAAGCCATTTCAACCAGCGGTGCCCAAATAAAGCCAATTTATCTTCGGAAACCTAGAAATCCATCGTTTCCGAATGCCTACAAATCGTTTGCCGCCGTAGACGTCGATCCATTGATGGAATCGATGGTAAAATTTATGGTGCAAAAATCATTGGGTATATTCATAATGGCGATCGAAATATAGTGATAGCCACGTACATAAATCAATCGCTTCAAGTTGTTAACCCAATTCAGACAGAAAAAAAATATGCACTGCAGCCTTGATGCAAGAGAGAGCGGGAGAGAGGGAGCAAATGTAAGTCAAAGAAATGGCTTTTAAGCATGTCACCGGCATCAAACTATGCAAAATAGAGTGTTCATCTCATTCGCATCCATTGAAAATGCGATGGAAAATAAATATATTCTACGCATCAAATGATGCGAACAAAACAAAAACTGCCAATGTGCCGAAGAAAAATCGACCAAATCAATTTGAATGCTGCAGTTTTTCCGAGTAAAATGCAAATGTGATGGACCAAAATGTAACGCATACATTCAATCATTGTGTGCTGGTCGGCTGTGATTTTGTAGTAGAATGAACAGCAAATTCAGTGGAAAACACATTCACAACTTCGCGTCGGAAATGGGTAACACACAATGTGTGTGCCGTATTTTTTTTTTTTCATTTTGTTGCAGTCGCTCCCTTCGGTTCAAATCATTTAAAAACTTCTTAATGCGATAGCGCTTGATTTGGTCTCGCTCATTTTCTGATACAAATAATAAATTATATGCCATTTACGTTGATATTTAAACAAGATAAATGGATGACAATCATGGATTTTTTTTCGCTGCATTTTTATTCGGTTTCTGCGCTGGTGCTGCTTGCATTTGCTCATTTTGAAAACGATTTCAATTCAACTATTCAGCTACTGCGTGTGCTTGGGCCACATTTCTTTTTCGCTTCGGATGCTTTACATATATAGTTTTTTTTTCTCTCTCCGTCTCTCGTCGTTGCTTGTCGTTTCCAGCTTCATTCTTTCATTGTTTGAGATCACAGAGTTTTAGTTTTTTTCCCTTCATTTTTGTTTTGCTTGGCCGTTGTCGTTTTTCTCGGGCTGCCATTCGATTGTATTCACCAACGATCTACTTGTCACTTAAACTCAGAACTTGGCTGTGACTTGTTTTCCATTCCATGCAAACCGACCAAACCGAACGAACGGGAGCGAAACAGAGAGCGGTTGAGTTAATCGGTTGTTTATTTGTTCAAAATAAAGGAAAGAATAATCGAAAAACAGAGAAAAAAAGAGCGGAGCGTTTTGTTTGCAAGGTCCGGGGTTGCATTGTTGTGTCATCATTATTTTTGTTTTGGAAATAATGTCTAAATGTCCAATTCAATTATTTGATTCTCAGGCTTTTCATGTTGCGAAAGAGCCGCGCTCGCTCTCTTCTCGCGTTGGTTATATTCAAGTGCGACGACGACTGAAAGGAAAACCGAGACCAGCCCAGATGAGGTATTGGTGATGGCGATTTTCTGAATCGGCCATAAACAAACACATCTCATCATGGCCCTTTTTTTGCATCGCTCTCTTTTGCTCCATCTCCCACCAGTCAGCCAGTTTGCAAAATGCGTTTAATTTTTATTATTCGAATTGAATAAACAAACTGAGACATTCAAATAAATATTCATCGCGCAGTCATTCTTATCGTACGACTCTGAGTCGCGTGATGTACGCAAATGAACATACACAAAAAAAACACACAAAAAACACACAAGAATACCGAAATATGTACATTTTCTCTCGGTCTGTGTGTGTGTGTGTGTGTGATAAATAAAGGAGCATTTTCAATGCATTGTGTGATTGGGATGTTGAGCTAATTTGAATAATTCGTTACATTTGCACAGCCAAAACAAACTACAAAACAAAGCCATCGAAAGTGTTCGTTTCGCAGAATATTGCACTTTGGAACTTTTGACATCGTCTTAGGAATCAACGCACTGCATATTCATCGTGCGCAATGGAGTTGAAAAGTCGCATACTGATCGGTAAGCGTTTCTTGGGAAACACAGAGAAAGAATGAAAACTATAGGGAATGAGGAGAAAATAGGAAGAGAATGAAAGAAAAGGAAAAGAACATCCAAAAAAGACCGAAAATCTAAAAAAGAAGAAGCGAAGTTCATGTACGAAGACGAGAGGTAATTTTCTTCTCTGCATTTTGGGTGTCCTGAGCCCTGAAAATCCGCATTAAATCGAGTGCACCGTCGATTTCGCGAGTCATTCATTGAACTCACAATGGCTGTTTTTTTTCTTTTCTTCTCGGTTGCATGAGAAGTGAGAACAACATTTCAGCTCTAATCAAAAGTGACTCTTGATGTAATCTTTCGTCTTGCTGTGAAGCGTTCAAAGTTTAACCAACTAATGAACCGTGCGATGATCAACGGATGCGAACGAGAGCGCGCTCACTCAATCATTTGGTCGCTTTGCATCTCTCTCTCAATCGCTCTCTCTCTCTCTCGGAGCTGTGGAGAGAATGCGCGTGCAATTTGATATTACGCACACACCCGACAATGTATCGTCCGGGATGATTTAAATATGTATAAATTCATTTGTATTTGAGAATTGTCGACATTAATAGTTGTCGATGGGTAATTGCAAAACCAAAAACCTAAAAATAACAGACAGACACACCGAGAACCAAACACAACAATTGTATCGAATTGTTGAATGTGAACAAGCATCGGGAATGCAATATGTTTGTGAATCAGTTGCTAATAAATAAGCGACATAACAGCAACAACAAGCAGCATCATCAGCAGCAACATTGGCAGCAAAAAAGAACAAAATAATAGTAATAATTCGATCGATGAAAGAATGTGTGTGCTGTGGCAAGGCAAAAGGACGACAACGAGCGAAAACTATATATACAAGAAAACACTTGGTATGTTTATAATACAAGAAGAAAAACAGGAGATTACGATAAGCCACAACATGCTAAATAGTCTTAATGACACCGTCGCGCACACGGTCGAGTGAAGAGAGCAAAAAAAAGTGCTGCAGCAGCAGCAACAGCAGAATGGAGTTGGATGTATCTGTTATCTATGCTTGGTATCGAATGCAAAGATCCATTGCTTTAGACCCACAAATCGAAATCCCATTTTGAATATAGCTACAATATGCGCGCAAAAGCAGCCAGCAAAATGATGATGATGATGATCTGCACGTAGTCGTTTACATTTAAAACAAATACGTTTTCGCGGTGGTTGTTGAATTGCAATTGTTACCATTTGTTTCGAAATGCATTTAATGGCGTAAATCGTCCTCGCCCTGCAAGCAGTAACACACAGAGAGAGAACGAGATACATGATAGACTCACAACTATCCTGCACCGTCGACGATTTTGCTCACTTGTTGTGCGCACAATGTGTGTGTGCTTCATGTTGTTTTGCCGTGTGTGTTTTTTTTTCTCTTCATTGCGTCTACAATTCGCTGCGGTCGAACGCAGATCGGCCACATTTATACATATTTTATTCGATATTCAAAAACCACAAATAAATCATAATACTTCATTTTGATTTCAACAAGTATCGATTCGAATTATGCAAAGGATTAAATATATTTACAACTGGAAATGGACTGGAATGTCTACATAGCAACAGGGCAACAGGGCAACAGCAACAATCATGTTGTTTATTTATTGTTGGTTGATGCTTTCAATGTTTGCGGTTTTGCACATTCTAGACAAGTGCGCGCGAGAAAGAGTCAATTGATGGAAACACGTCTACGCGGAAAAGTTCATGTTGCGGTGTAAATTTTTATTATTTACCTTTTTATCGATTGTTGTCAATCATTTTTTTTTTCGTTTCATCTTCTTCTTCGTCAAGTTGTACAAACAAATTTCAATTGGATAATGCAAATGGTATGGTGCATAAATTAGGATTACCACAGCTCGAAATGGCAACAAACAATCAAATGAATATTTTCAGCAAACACACATGATTATACCGATTGGGGGCCAAGTAGAAAGTTCAATGTTGTTTGTGGCGGGAATAATTGTACGCGCGTTGTACGGTGTTCGTTTGGAATTTTGATGGATTGTCGATTTCTTAAATGGTTTTTTGAGTGAAAAGCATTAAGCAAACATCAATTAAGGAAATTGCATGTGCTAGTGTTGTCCAGTTAACAATGACAGCGATGGGCACATCGAATCGAGACGAGCAAATCTAGAGACAGACGGAGAATGATTCAAAGTCGGTTGGTGATGCTGCGGCTACGGCCGCTTGTGCTGTTGCTGCTGTCCACATCATTTATTCCGTCCATTCGTTTGGCAAATCATCGAAATGAGTAATGTTTTTTTTCTGCTGCTCTATTCACTTTATGCTTCACATTTGATGGGCCGTGTGATGACTAAATCAAATTCGCGCTCACGCACAAGTAGCTATGCCACGGAAGAACCAACCGAATCATTTTACGTGCGCTCCAGAAGGAATTCCCATGGATTTGAGTTACTTTTAAAGAGAATTGCCGAGTTGCTGTGCGTAACAAATTGAGAAAATGCATTGCTGAGTCGAGGCAAATAAGAGCAGGCAAATGGACGGAGTGAGCCGATCGGATGGGGGCAAACGTGTGAGTTAGCCGAGCGAGAGAAGGAGACAGACACCGGTGAGATGACTGCTGCCATTGTTTGGCAATGATTCACGGTGACCACTGATGTATGCCTACTGTGTGCACGTAAGAGCTCAACTCAACAAGCGCAAATTTATGAATATCACCATGCATATTAATTGGCGAAATCTCCCGCTAAGATCAAAAGCGCGCACCAAAACGGCAAAACGCATTTTTACCGCTTGCCTCGCTTCTTAATACTCGTTGATTTCCATTGCAATATTTTTGCTGCGCCGTCGTGTGTCTCTTTCGTCTTTAATTGTAATCGATGTTGAATTATTGAGACGTCAAGAATGCTTAAAGCTGCAATGAACGAATTACAATTATAATAGGATTAAAATGCAGTGCAAGTGTTTTAAAGAGCTTTCTGCCGCACACAACTATGCGCAATATTCTTTCACTCTCTCTCTCTCTGGGTGTTTGTGTGTTTGTTTGTTTCTCTCTAGCAGTCGGATGGTTTACCGGGGCGATTTATTGTAAATTTTGACGTTGAATTCCCCTTTCTCTTTGGGCCTACTTCCGATTGTTGTCCGAGATTTTCGATAATTCAAAGTACGTGAAGAAATTTTCATGCTGATCGCTCATAATTATCTCAGCTCACACACACTTAACCATTCACGGCAATCACTCAAAAAATCATTAATAACCACGAGAGAGTGAGAGAGTGAAACGAACAGCAAAAAAAAAGCATTATCCATTGCTGTAATGATATGTAATTTGCTGGATGCTTTATTCAACAACATCGACAACAAAAAATTAAGATGAAATGATTCACAGAATCGTTTTGGTGTTCTCAATCTCGGCCCCAAGCCAAGCACATCCATCCATTTCCGTTCCGCGTATGCGCGTCGCAAACGGCAACAAAAAACAGTGCTTCTATCGAATGCAAAATATGCAATTAGAAATTCCAGATGTTCAAGATCACATCGACCATTGCGAATGTGATATGAATGTCGACGAACGATCGGCGATTTGTTGATTTTTTTTGAAAAGTTTTATGAATCGGCCTCCATTCCTTTTTTTCGGTTGATTTTTGATCGATTGGTACTTTGCATTGAGCATCATCATATCAGGCGTATGCTAGGCCGCACATCCCAAGCTAACAATTACCTAAAGAGCTGCATGAAAAAAAACCACACAAACAAATGATAGCATATGAATCGAACATTTTCATGAAGGATGCCGTTTTACTGAATCATTTAATTCCTTTTGGATTTTTATTTCATCTTCTGGCTCATGTGTTTATACTTTTTTTTTGTCTGTGTTCATTTTTTTTTCTCCTCAGCTCTCCCGCAAAAATGGCTTTTTTTCTGTTGTATTCTGCTTCATTGTGATTACACTGTGTTGAAGAAAGATTACGTTTTTTTACGGTAGCTATATAAGCAGAAGGCAGCTCCCATATGCAAAGCAGTAATATCAACCTTTTCCTTAGTGATTCGTTCAATTGTATTTCTGCCATCGCTTAATGCATCGCGTTCGATGGGCCCAAAATGAAGGCAACCGAAGCAACAAAAAAAGAGCGAAAGGCAGAGAGAGAGAGAGTACGAGTGAAAAAAATCGAATTATAAGTTGTTTAAGACAGAACAAAAGATGGAATAGAAGAAAATGGGAAAAACGGCAGGCAAGCAGGATGGGCAAATAAGTAAAGCCGTCAAGTGAGAAAAAATTGCAATGGTCGTACATAAATAAATTTCAAATCGATAAGACAAACCATTCGTTCGGCTTCCACCAAATGCACAATGCTCGATTTGTAGAACATTTTTCTGCTCGCATTTTATTCTCTCTCTGTCTCTCCCTCGTTTTTTTTTCTCTTGCCGTTTAGCATATAATTTTTCCACGGGTACATACATACATTTGTGTGAGTGTGAGAGAGGAAAATAAATATATGCTTTTTTTATCGCATTTTGTAATCTATATCTTGAGTTTTGTAGCGTTAAACATGTGTGTAAATAATATGATATGAGCCAGCCAAACCGAAAAAAAGGCGCGGAGCGCATGCATTGCCGGCCGGATCATCATCTGTATGGTAATAATCAGAGGGGGAAAATTCACACATTCAAGTGCAATATAAAAAAGAGGGCATCCACCATTATATTGAGGTGGTGAAATAATAATGTTAAAGAATTGGCATTTAATGAAAAGCCATGCAATTCGTTTGAATTGTGCATTGGGCATAGAAGAATAAGAAGAAGATCAGTCGAGAGTTAATCGCCTTCAATAAATAAATAAACGTTTCTCTTTGATGATACGCGCCCGATGCAGAATAAAAACACACACTGAACATCGTTCGGAGAGAGTTGTTTTTTCTCTGTTGCTGCTGTCTTCTTGTTGTGCGAGCTCTTCCTTGTAAATCGAAGAAACATCAATGGAAAAAAAACAAGCAGGAGAGAATGAGCGAAAAAAATGACGGCGACGACGACGATGGCAACGAGCTGAGTATAAAATGGCTGAGCTGTTGCTGCCTAATACCAATCGATATTTATCGGTATGAAGGTTATAATTGATCTTTGAGTGAGTGAACGAACGTGTTTGTGTGTATTTATTATTGGTGATGTAGCTGATTCTAGATTATATTTGTTTCTCTCTCTCCCTCTCTCCGTCGCTCTTTTTCAATCTGTGCGCTGTCTCTGTTTTGGTTTTGGCCGATTGTAATTTTGTTTCCATTTCATCTCATACGCAATATACACGGGTCGTGAGTTTTTCTTGCATTCACGCTCTACACACATTTTCAGTGCAACTTGTTGCTGCCTCTGCCGTTGCTGCTGCCATCAATTCTGTTTTTCGCTCATGTTATAGTTATTGACGAATAAATGAAAACGGAGCAAAAAGGTTTGTGCTCACACTGTCTCTCGCTCTTGTTCGCAAAACAAAAACAAAATGCTCTCTCATTCGCTTCGATCGATCTCTCGCGCAAAGGCAACGGAAAACAAAATATGAAAATGATGAATGTTCGATGATAAAATGTGCTATTTAAAGAGATTGTTAAAATTAATTTAAACAAAGAGTTTTTTAAATGAAGAGACGAGAGAAGTGACTCCAAAGCACCGAGCCGTTTGTATGTGTGTGCATTGCGCGTTCGACAAGCATCCGGCAAAACACGGAATGGAAAACCCGTTGAATGTGAAATTATTATTAAGCAGAAGAAAAGAAAAACACAACAGCATCGAAGCCAACGAGAAACGATGAAATTGCGATCGGATTTTAATCGGCCAAAACACTTTGGTAAATATGTGGTTTGAATGTACAACGTTGATATGAAAACGATTTGCTCAAGATGCCAATAATTCTATATACCCGCACGCGTATCTTGTGTCTCCTTTTGGCCAACGTGCACGAGGGAGAGAGAGAGAGAGAGAGAGAGACCGTGAAGAGAGATGATTTTTAGTTTTGCAGTTTGTGTTAAAGGAAATTAAAAAATATAATTGTAGCATTAGCTTCGAAATGATCGCAGCATACGTGCGCCGATTTTTTCTCTTGCCATGTCATGCGAGAGAGATCTTTTACTCTTCGAGGCTGAGGCTTTCTTCGGCACTCATGGACGCTCGCGCGCGTTTCAAATAGCGATCATTTATCCTGCTTTCTTTCACGGTTCGGCCATTGTTATGTGCGATGCCATGGATTCGATCTATTGACTTTGGCTCATCTATTTTCATTGAACTCAACATCGACGGCGAAAAAAAAACGGTGCACGCGGAATGCATTAGCCAAGAAGACATGCGATTGATTGCAATGAGAATGAGTTCAACTAATAAAACCGTTAGCTTGTAACAAATGAAACGAACACACACACACACAAAAATATATACCAAAAACACACCGATCGGCACACTTTGCGGCTTTGAAAATAAAATCCCGTGGTGAATGTTTCTCAACGTAAATTACATCACACAAAAACATCGATGCGAACCACTTTTATACCATTCTCTCTACGTTTTGTTGAGCTCGTAGTCGGTTCCCCCTCATTTCGGCGCGTTTTTTCTTTATAAAAACGAAATCAAATCGAGAAAAAACAATCAAAAACCCACGACAAATCCATCGTGGAAATGGAATATCAAATGCGGCAAACACAAGGTCATAAAGCATGTCTTGTAATTCCATGTGAATCAATCGATATACAGGTTGAGCGGAGTTAAACCGAACTAAGCTGAACTGAATCGAGTTGATCTAAGCCGATCTTCTCAAGACTTGAACTTCGGCCAAACAACGAATGATGACGATCACTCACTGATCATTGAAAAGCGATAAATGTTTTAATACATGTCTTTTAAAACGAAAATCAATCCGTTCCGTCCAATTAATTATACGATAGTTTCATTTTCATTTGTGCATGTTTGCCTGTCATTGCCGGCCCCGATTTCGAATCGAAGAATTCACGCAAAATCAGTTTGAAAGAGTTCACGACTTTATTGTATGTATGTTTGTTTATATTTGAATTTCCATGCATCGATTTCGCAATTCTCCTGCTGAAATGCGATGATGTATCATACTTCCAGCTGGTTCGTTGTACAAATTTCATGACAGTCCAATCGCAAAACATTCAAAGATCATTTGCACGGTGATAAAAGAAAGACATTTTCGAAGTTGTTGAATCTCATGCGCACACTCATATTCGATACCAAACAGAATTCTCTCTCATGCACAACAAATAGACCTTGTTCCGTACCATTTTTTTTCTTCTGTTCATCGCTTTGCTTCGATCTAAGTAAATGAACGAAATGAAGAAAAAAAAACGAGAGAGAGACGAATAGGGAAAAGCGCCTATGCATTTAGTGGGCTTGCAAATATATATAGCGACGAACTCATAATGTGTACATTAACGACATACACACAAAGTAATCAATAAAATATCATAATTTATGATCATATAAAATTGCAAATAACAATCTTAACGCAATTTAAAATGCACTTGTATATTTGAAGCGAACGCGTATTTCGACCACGTTCAAATAGATTTTATCGGTGTTTTTTTTCGGTTGCTGCTGAGGTCTCAGTGCACCACTGCCTCTGTCTCTCTAATTCACTCGCGATTCTTCCTCTGTTTCTCTAACTCACTTGATTCCTACGTCTCTCTCTCGATTCGACTGTGCTTGCATGCTGCGGTGTGAGTGCGTGCGCGCAAACAAAAAGCATATATGGAAATTTTGTGTGTGCGCGCGAATATGAATTCGAAATAGCGGGCAAATTATGTTTAATTTTCAAGAATATAATGGATCGAATGTACGTGCGTTATTAAAACGTAGTACACACACACCGGTGTGTGAGCGCGAGCGCGAGCGATCGCTCCAAACGACGATCACACAGTCGACGATGTGAAACATGTGCAACAAGAGCGCGCAATTCTTAATGTTACTTGATCCCAACGCGAAAATCATTTTAATTTAAATAGAAAAGAAGAAAAAAAAATTAAACGATCAGCAACAGCAGCAGCAGCAGCAAAACGGCTTACTCTCTCATCGCCCCGTTTTGTAAATAGCGCAACAACATGTTAGCGGTAAAATGAAATGGCATTTTATTTTAAATTGCGAATGCAATTGCATACACAAACAGACACAGCCGAGACAAACAAAACAGGAATCGAAACGAATCGATAATTGATTCGGAAGGTATTTTGACTATAACTTTATGGATTTTTAATGAAATAATATAAACGTAATGAAACCTTATTTTTTTTATATGGTAAATATTACGAGTGAGTTGCTGTTGTTTACTCTCTCATTGCGATCTATCAACTGTGATGATCGAATCGATTGGGTAATACGCATTGGATAATGGTAAAGCTAACATTGTGCACACAAAGTGATTGGATTTCGATACACCGAAGAAATATCACGTTTCTCAAAGAAATATCGACGACGTTTCGTTTTTTTTCCGCTTCTTCTACAGATAAAATAACTATCGTAGGCTCAAATCGAATCGGCATGAATGGAACGACATCGATGACGACGGTGCAATTGCATCATAAAAACCGAAACGCTTTATCGAAACCAATCAATGGCTATTGATATTTGCAATAATTCATCAATTCACAATTCGGCCCAATCTCGGCAAAACAAACGACAAAACCAGATCATGTGCGCACACGGTGCGCGCTCAAACTCTCTGTGCTAAGATACATTTGGTCGATAACCTGTTTTCTAAAGTTTTTCCATTAGCCATATTTTAGTGAAATCAAATTAAACACGAAAAATGCACTCAACCCGTCAAAAAAGCATACACAAACGACGACGACGACGTTGTCGACGAGGTGCACTTTAAAGTTTCGATTCGTGGGGCCGACTAACCGACCGACCGATACACACCGAGCGACAGTGATTAAGCAATAAAGCGGTGATTAGTGATGAATGTAAAGCATCAATGAATATATGTTTGATTGGAAGTCACTGCTGCTACCAATGCTGATCGATCGGTTTTTCTCTTTCATTTGTCAACGATTAAAACGTCAATAAAAATACCAAACTTGCTCGATCGATCGCGGAAAAAAAATGATGTAATAAATCGGGCTTAAAAATTAGGCGATTGAAATCTAAAACAAGTCCAAGTCAGACGACCGCACATGGAAATCGTCGCATAAATGGTTGTTGAACACACCAAATAAGTCACTCATGCGGCACAAAATAATGCAATTGACCAAATACGCAGCGTGTGTGTGTATAGCTATCGGCAATGCCACCGCGTTGCACTCGATAAGCATTGGCAGAAGCATGCAACCAGAAGATAATACATAACTGGATTCACAAATTAATTAATTAATTGCTGAAAATTTTTTCTCTTTTGCTTTTCCACCCTTTTTCCATTCATATACACACAGTCGAACGAACGGATTGGAATTCGCACAGACCACAGAGCGCATAGATTCAAAATGGATTTTTCTAAATCAAACTGAATGTCAGATGCTCAATGACCTAAAATCGGATCACCACGGAAAAAAGAGAGAGAGAGAGAAATACAACTAATCGAAAATGGTAGAAAATTATGAGAAACAACCAAGAGAGTCTAGTGGAATGCATGTCTGTATGTTGTTGTTGTTTTTTTTATAAAGTGTACCGTTTTGCGTTGGGCGTCATATTCTGTGTCCATTTTCCACTTTTGAACGCGAACGCGCATAATAACAACAACTGCAACAGCAACAACAACGGCAGCAGCACCAGCGTCGTGTACCAACAAATAAACCTGTATCGGCAAAATCAGTAATTAATTTTGGCATGCTATCGAATATTCTATCGATTAATTAAGAACTGAAGGTATGCACGGATTCAAACGGAGCACACCGATCTCCACGCACATTACAAATACATCCAAATCACTGTCAGTCTTATTCAAATACACAGCATAGAACCCGGCGTGTTGGATGCTGCTCTTGCTGCTGCTGCTGCTGTGGCTTTTTTTGAAATAACGATAAATAACGTGGTTGTTAAACTGTAATTCGCACAGATCTCATCGCTCAAAATGTTGACGGTTCGATCGGTCGGTGTTCAGCTGTTGTGTGGCTGTCTGGCGAAAAATACACTTTTATTAGGTGCTTTTTTCTCTATCTACCACATTCAATCTGAATTCTCTCTTGCTGCGCACTCTGCCGCACTTTGGCCACGGAAAGTACACATTCCATTTATAAATTATCAAAATAATTATTTTAAGTAAATGAAAAGTCCTCTTTCTTTTTTTTCTCTCGCCATTTTCCGTCTCATTTTAGCCCTTCTCTCTCTCTCTCTCTCTCTCTCTCTCTCTCTCTCTCTCTCTCCAAAGCTCTCCTATCCCTCTTTCAGAAAAAGTCAGAGAAGAAGAAAATTCCATACCGTGCTCGACCAACGACCAGCTTGCTGCTGGTAAGCAGAAAGAAAAAAACCCAATTTGTTGCGGCGATCGATTATATTATTTTAATTTAATCTGCAATAAATAAATCACATAGATACTTAAAATACAATTTCAATTTGAATTACAGTGTCGGTTTACAATCGCCAGAGATCAAGTATATACCCTTGAAAATTAGCAGACCGTCTAGCTTTTGAAATTGGAAAAATTTGTTCGAGTCCTTTTTAGGAGCTCGTCGCGTGTGTTTTTTTTTCTTCTTTCGCTTTTTGAGCCGTCGTATTTTTTTTATGACTTAACCTTTTAGCTGCACAGAAAATTGAACAGAAAATGAAAAAAAAAGACGAAAATAAACCAACAGCAATACATAATTTACGCATTTATTACACATATTCACAATCGCAATCGGGTCGTCTACTCTTTCTCTCTTGCCCATTGTCTCAATGTTATAATCCACCGAAAAAACGGTGTGTGTGTTTTTTTTGTCTTTAACAGTTTTTTTTTCTGTTGCTCTCTCGTGTATTGCCTCCGTTTTTTCTCAGATAAACTTTCAAAAACAATTATTCCAACTACCAAACGAATTTAATCTGTGAGTATGCGCAATGTGCAACGCGCGGGTCATAAAACATAATTTCTCTGTTCGTTTTTCAACTCCGCCTTCGGAGTAACGTATTTTGCAGCGCTGAACGAAGAGATCGTAATAATAAAGCGAAATGAGTATGTGCGAGAGTTGTTGGCCTGTCGATCGATCGTTTGGTTGGCTTCGATTCGATCGAGACAACCATTCGAATGGTATGCAGATTGTATATGATGTGTGTGTGCCCCATCCCAAGGTCTGGAAGCTTTACATAAGCATTTGGCTCCTGCTAAATTTATTCTATGTGCGCCGGTTTATACAAAGGGATAATTACCATGCATCCAATCGATCGATTGCCCTCTCTCACTCTCGATCGCCCTTTTTCATTCGCGAGCGAATCACAATTGGCCAAAGAAATATTGCTGAAATTGGTCCGAAGAATGGCCATCGAAATGACTTCGATTTTTTGTTGTGTGAAGAATCTTGGAAATTTCGACATCAACTTGAACGAAATTTTTTTTTTTTTTCATATTCGACTCAAGTCGAAAAAAGCATATTTGAATCGACTTGAAAATGAAAAAAACTCACAATGATAACAATTCGAAGAGATGCCACAACACAACAAAGAGAAAAAAAAACTTGGTCGGTATAAAAACGTTGATTGCAATTTTGCTATTGCTCGATGGTATTCCAGGTAATTGCGTACTTTGCACAAATGATTTAAACGATTTGAACTAGGAATTCGCTGAAATTGATGTGTACCTTTTGTCCGTCGTTTCGTTTGCAAAGTTAATAACAGCATACACACACATATTCATATACACAGAAGATCGGCAATAAAAAAAACCGAATCCAGCGGTTGCATGTTCACATCATAGCATCCTGACGCTATTTTTGCACCAGAAAAAAAAGAGCGTTTCTCTCGTGAAATTGCCACCAAAAACCGCAATTGAGTTTTAGCCATCATTTTGAAATCGACTCGTTGTGCATTTTTTTGTTGCTGTAAACCATACCACCATTTTAAGATAAAATCCGCTTTCGAGAAAGATACATTTTTTCGGGCTACTTTTTTTTATTTTCTTAAGAAAAATCCTCCGCGCCTTATGCTGCTACCTCAACGCATACACACACTCGCCATATGTGTTATCGCTGCTCCTTTGTCCCGCATTCACTCACATACACCGCCAATTTAGATGTATAAATTGCACAAATGCTTTATGTGACATGTTATATGAATATTACCGGCAATTTTAATAAATTATTTTTAGGCAATAAATGTGTATTGAACTCGGTCGACGAGCACAAAAAGCGGGAAATATGGTCTTTGTTTGTGGTTTCGATGCTGTTTTTTTAATGCTTTCGTTCGTTCGTTCGGTTTGGGTCGGTTAGTTGGCAAGAGACGCGTTTGCCGGGCTGAAATTCTTATCTGTTCTTTTGTATTTTAGCACATTCGTTCTGCATTTCGGTGTAAAAAGAAATGTTGAAAGGAGCAGCAAGCATGGAAAATCGGTTGATATTCGGTGTGAGTGTCAGTGAGAGTGAGAGAGAGGCCGAGTGAGTCGTGATTATCGATCGTGGTGTGGATTTTTCTGTCTGACTCTGAAATCCGAGTCTCACAGCACAGTTATAACGATACAAAGATAATAGAGAGTGATTTTTTGTTCGCTGGTACTTTTGTTGTTGTTGCTGTGTGTTTTCTTTATTTATTTTTTTGCAAAGTAAAATTTATTATATATGAAGAATTTTGGAATTGCGAATCCGTTATTGTTTGTCGTTTTTACTGTTGCTGTTTGTGGTTAGTCTTGTGTCGAATGAAACAACAACACAATTACCGGGTTTCGGCGTTGTCAAATTGTGATTCGTTGTGTTGCTCATTTTAAAGGCCATGTCGAATAATACGATTGATTTATTTTCATCTTTATTTCCAGCAGCAGCAACGGCAGCAACAGCCAGTCAGAAAGAGGAAATGAACATTTAACGTGCGAGATTTTAATTAAATTTTTTGATGCAACTTCAACAGGCGTAAAACGGTTGGCCTTCATTTGCCAATTTATCGCACTTATACTCAACCAGCACACCGCATAATATATTCTATCTCTCTATGGCCGCAGTGTTCTGCAAGCTGCGCTCGCGTACACACTCCGAGAACCATTTAAAATGACAAATGAACGCTTTATCTGATGGTCGATTCTAATTGAAAAAATCATCTAAATGTATTGACTAGCTAATTCACATCACGATAATGTGTTTATATTCGATCAATTTTCAGCGACTCGGTCATTTTTCCTGTGCGCGCACGTTCGCACTAGGTTGTGCTAAGCGCATTCGCGCGATTTAATCGATCTCGATCGAGAGAGATGTGGCTGCGCGGCGTAAATGCTTTCTTTTTATTGCCATTTTCAAGTACATCGATGACTATTCCTACTTGAAAGTTCTACGTTTGTGCTGCGTCTGTTTTTTTTTTTTTTTTTTTAATTCGTTCTAAACTATAAGTTATCCGTGTTCACGCCCAATATATTAATTGCTTGGTCACGTTTGGTGAATACTGACATCTTTTTTGCCCTCCACTCCGCGCTCCGTCATATTCTCCGTTCGACTCGATTTGGTTCTTTGTGGCTCTTGTTTTTATTATTATTTCGTCGTTTTTTCCAGCGTTTTTCTAATAAATGCATTTCAGTCGCTTGAATATTCCGCTCTTTTTTTTCTCTTCATCTCAAAGTTATTGTACTTTTGAAATTGCTTTCAATTCCATTTCTGCTCAGCACACAATGTTCGAAACGACAGCGGCAGTGGCAGCAACGACGACGGCGGCCATGGTCATTTCGCCATCGTTCAAAATATTCAATGTTTAATAAATCAAATAAAAAAACTTTTCAATTACAAAAACGATAATGGAAAAAGAAAGGAGCGCAAGAGCGCAATTGGTTGTGGTGCGGTCGTTTTTCTCTCTCTCTCTCTCTCTCTCTCTCTCTCTCTCTCTCGCTTCAGTTCCACATCGTTCAACGTTTTTAAATCGCTCGACTTGAGCTCACTCTCAGTGAATAACGCTTACAGCAATGATGTATCACCACGCTGAGTTTACTGTGCGCTGGGTTTTTTTTCCGGTTCGTTTGCCGGCGTTTGCCGGAATTTTCGGTTTCAATTTACAACCAACTTCATATATTTTCAATTTGGCACGGCCACTGAACGAAAACAATTGACCAAAATTCTGAGTTCGTAAGTCTCACCCCGAAATAAAAGAACAAAAATGAAAATCGACTGAGAGAAAAAGCAACGAAAACGAAAAAGAATAAAATCGACTGGAAAAAAGGAAGAAAAATTGGCTGGCTCGCTTTTGTTCACACCATCCATTTTGATTGGAATGTGTGTAATATGTAAATTAAATTTAAACGTCCAGCCTTGATGCTATGATTGAGCATTGAAAATCGGCAACGAGTCAGTCAGTAGTCATAAAATTGTGTGCAACGAATTGATTTCAGGACATTATTACCCAGCCATTCAAAATGAATGAAAAAAAAGAAGAAAAGAATGGAAAGGAGAGAAAAAAAAAACCGGAGCAGTGGCCAAGAGAATGAAATCAATGCAAGAAGCACTATTTGGTTAGAGAATACAAATGAATTGCTTATTTGAAAACACACCGTGCTGTATTGAAATCTCTGCGCTTTGAAGAGAAAAAAAATTATTCTTCTATTCAGTTTTCGGTGTGTGTTATTTTGTTTATAGTTGTGTTTGGTTTGTTCCTTTTCAACCGTTGGCAAGCGGTGGCTTTTGTGTGCGCATTGCATTTTCAAGTCGCTGCCTTTTTTCTCTCACTCTTTTGGATTCGTTTTTTTCTCCGTGTGTGTAAATAAATCAACGGGTTTTCTTAAATGTTAAATATTAAACAAAATAAAAAGAAGAAGCATCATTAAAATGACCAATGCGCGGGCATTCGGATGGCGAGCAAAGCAAGCAAAAGAGCCTCCTGCAATAGCCACTGTTTCACCGAAATTCTCGCATCGTCGTCATCGTCGTCTTATTAGTTTTACATGTTCTTTTTGTTTGGGAGGTATTTACCTTTTATTTTTGTTTTGAGAGCGAATGAGCGAGAGGGAAACAAACGCACAAAGAAACGACGAAATATGAATCGATCGCGTTTTGTTTTAGTTTTCCTATTTTATGGGTTCTCTTTTCTCGCTTCACGTTCCGTATATTTGGACAACCGAAAAAGTAAACAATAAAAACGCACACATTGACGGCTAAAGGACAAGTGCTCAATAGAGGCAATCAAACAAAAAGAAAGAGTTCTTGCTTAAGATTTTGTTCCGATTTTTTTTTTCATCTTCTTCATTCTTTTCAATTTTCGTCTGTGGCTGTTCTCTTTGTTTATTTATTTATTGTTCACTTTTTATTGCACTTATGAGTTATGTGTGCATTATAACCCATCGGAAGGTTAATTAGATTAGAGGAGTGCCCGAGTGATCTCATCGTCGGCGGCGGCAGCTTAATTTAGGCTACGAACGAATTTCTTGACTTGCTAATAGGTTCGTTCCGATTGTATGCACTTCAACAATGATTTCGTTCTCAGGCAATCATCAACTCTGGCAAATGGATTATTAGATATCGTCAGACAGTGTAAAAAACACGTTCAAAAAGGCTTGCTAGTCAACAAATTATACAACAAAATTACCTCTTGAACCGAAAAAAATGCAATCGATTCGGGGTTTGTATCACGCCGGAAAAGAACAAAAAAAAGTAAAAACATACAGAAACCAAGCGAACGGCGAACGGTGTAAAGGAATTTTAATGCAATGTAAATATTTGATGAGAACAAGACAACGACGGCGCAAAGGCCAATAGAGAAATCGATTCGAAGAAATTCGTCGGGAATTTCGATGCAACCGATGTGATAATGGTTTAATGGCATAATCGAACATAAGCAAATAAAGTTTAATTTTTTTCGGTTCGAATTTAATTCGATTGCTGGCGATGTGTGATCGTACCAAAGTGAAAACATGTACAGACAACAACAAAAATCGCGTCAATGAATTGACACTATGACTTCTGTGCCGATTTTTTGTGCTGAAGAAATTAAACCATCGACATTATTGCCACACACACACACACACACACACACATACATTTAATCGATTTATTGAGTGTTTGTTCAGCCAGAGACAAAGAACTCCGTAATGAACAAGCGTTGAAAATGTACAAAAATGGCAGCAGAAGTTACACAAACACATTGAATGTGGTAAAAAGCATTATGCCTGTGCTGCTTTAAATAAAATTTATAATTGTTGTGGAATAAAAACTTCAACACCAACCGTTCTACAGTGAACGAGAGAGGGAAAACGCCAACGCGCACAATTTTATTTGACGTTGTCTCTCTAATGGTCTTCTGCACGAATCGGTTCGTCGTCGTTCTCTAGATACATATACGTACACCGGTATAAGTATATACCGGTCGACGACGACGACGATGATGAAAAAAAAAAAACAACACAAATCAAACAATCTGAACAGTAAGAGAGAAGTGAACAAGCACTTTGACGATGTGACTTTTCGTTTTATTCACGTATTGGAATTTCAGTGTGAATCGCATTTAAAAATGATGTTGGTGACGGGCAAAGCGGTAGCTGGCAGCCGCGCATATAAGAATCGTCGTCGTCGTTGTTGTTGTCATCGAATGCAGTGCACAAAACGATACCTGTTTTAACTGCAATGCCAAGCATTTTCGGATCGAGAATAGAGAAAACGGTTCGATTGAAACGTACCAAATGCAACGACGCTCACTCGCTCCCGTTCTCTGGCCGTGGATTCGGACGACTTTTAGTGAGTGTGCGCGCGCGCTCGACCAAACGGTGTGATATAAAATTCGACGTGTCTAACGAAGAACACACAATTCATCATTGGAATGCTTTTTTCGTCGCCTCGTTGAAATTGACTGCGCGGATATAAATCTTAGTACGTTGTTGTTTCGTTCGTTGCTGTGCATTTTCGATTGGAATGCGAACATTGTTACATTTTTCTGGCCAAAATGTACATACACACAGAACCGAGCAGTTCGCTACATATATGCAACACACTCGATTGCAACAATCTTGCAGCAATTTTCATTTTATGTCACCTTCGTGACGTCCGTATCATTTTTTATGCCAAGCCGAAACTCATCAGCCAACATTGGAATGAATGTTTAAATGTTTAAAGGGATTCGTTGCTGATTTCTAAGTGCTTAAAAATTTTAAGGTGGCTTTTTTTCGTGCCTTGAATCTATCTCTCTCTCTCTCTCTCTCTCTCTCTCTTTATTTGCCTCTGTCTCTTTTCTCGTCCACGCTCCCCCTCTCGCTTACTCTGTCCACCTCAGTCGAAGCATCGATTCTGCCTCATGACTCGAGCGTTAAATCATTGTCTCATGTAAATCAAGCCATAAAAAAGAAATTTCAGTCAGTTGATACTTGTTTGGAGGAAAGTCAACGATGACCTCGAAGGTGATTGCGAAGCCGAAGAAATTTCCATTGCTGTTGCGCGGCCCATATGATTCAATTTACGTGCCACAGACATACACCGAACAACGGAACATTACCGAAAAGGATCATCGTTCAAACATATCATGAGCATGTCAATTTGAAATGTGATAAATGCATTGTCCCTAATCTTATTACCAATGTGCGAAAAGAGCCGGAGCAGCGCAAAGCGAATGCAATGGAAGCAAGAAAAAAACAGCAAACGCAGCAACACGATCATAATAAATGATCATAAGCCGAAAATATTTAGCGAGTATCATTTGCATGTGAATCTGTTCATTTTTTATTGCCGCTGCAAATACACAACGGCACACCAATATATCCAATCAAATGTGCAGAAAACGAAAGATATATTTTATTTCACTTATTTTTCCTCGAGAAAGATGTGTTTTTTTTTTCGTCTTTCGTTCGCCGGTGAATTATTACATTTCAATAAACTCTATCACTTTTGTGAAAATGAGTTCAAGACATTGCACAGACAACGGATTTTTTTTTTCGTTAAAAAGTGCGTATTGCTTATGCATTTTGTTGAGAGAACAGAGAGAAGAAAAAAACGAAGGAGAAAGATGAAGATGGGAAAAAATGCATCCTGAATCAGCAACTCAAATGCGATGTGTGCTGCAAAGCAAGGGAATTTTTTTTGGGCGAACGGGAAAAAACGAAACGCAATCATAAATAATGTGAGTGTGCGAATGGAATTGCTGACTTTTTTCTGTGCTTTTTTTTTCTCTTTCTTCGGCTGTTCTCGATCGGTTCTTTTGCTTGTGCGCGCGCACACTTCGCATTTTTTTCCGTCTCTTCATTTCTCCCCTCGCTGCAGAGCTAAATCGTCGAGAAATCTTCGCTATATATTTTCGGATTTTAAACATTGCAATTAAATATTATAATTTATATTTATTGATACGGACTTGCACGATACACATTAGTGTGAAATTTTATTTTTATGGAATGCATGGCGAAACGAGCAAAACAAAACGAAGTCAGCCCAACGACGAGCCGAAATAAGATGAGCGTGGAAAAAGAAAAATGGTATGTGTTAATCGTGCAGAAAGTGTGGTGAGAATTTGGACTGATGAAAACATTGAAATGGACTTGTTTCAACTATTTTAATCCGTTTTCGTGCTCCATTCAACAGATTAAGCGAAGAAAAGAAAAAACTTGGAAAAAACAAGTGTAAAATGTTTCAATTACAATGTATTCAGTGTGTGATGCGTTGAGATTTATGCTAATTTTGAAAAGATTTTTCTTTTCGGCGATGATTCGAAGTAATGTCATGGCTATAAGAGAGCATTGGATCGAGACCACCCTATGATTAAAGCCAAACTACCGTTTCCACATTCCGACTCATCATCATCGTGTATTGTCTTTAGAGATGCTTTTTTGCCATTAATTTGGTTATAATATCGTTTGGTTTCGGGCTGGATGTCATCATTTCTATATAAAGAGTAAGACGATTGACGTTATTTTCATTTCTCTTTTGTTTTTAATCACTTTTTAGTCGTTGATAAGACCTAAGACAGCGGTGCAAAAGAGAGAAGGGGAGAGAGAGTGTGTGGCAGAGTGAGATCCATTGATGATTATTGGTAATCAAAAAATTTCAAAGTTTCCAACAGCCAACCAGTTGAACCGACGAAGAAAAAAAAACGAGCAACCGAGCCAAAAGCGAAGAAAACGATGGCCTTAATCGTAATGGAAAATTATAATGCCTTTTTAATATGCACAAAATATGTTAATTCCGTGTTGTGCTCATCGACGGCGGCGGTGGTGGTGATTGTTTTAATGGTGTACGCGCGATGTGTGTGTGCATGCTGTGTCACACTCTTTGCAAGGTGTGTGCTTTTTTTTCTCCTTCCAGCGAACGCACACATCGGGACTTTGCCAAAACTATTGCGGTACCTGTTTTTTATCTTTCTCTTCGTCGTTTTGTTCTTTTTCTTTTTTTTTTATAGATCAAATCTTAATTTCTGCGGTTGTGCCCAGCGCGCTGGTCTTTTTTTATAATTCTAATTAAAAACATTCCATGCATGGTCATTCACAGAAATTCTTAGAAATTGTCGCCCGTTTGTGTGTGATTTTATTGTGCGATGCAAAGCGAAACTGATTTTCAACGGATTTCAAAATGACGCAGCGCTCGCGTGTGTGTGTGAGTGTATGCGAGAGTGAGTGTGAAAACAGATCGTCATTTTTGATTGATGTATTGGTTGTTGTTGCTGCTGCTGCTGTTGGTGCTGATCGATTCATGGTTCCAATTGGTTCGATTATCAGATGGTTACCACGTTTAATGAGATTTTGTAGTGAGAGGCTCGTGTACATAACCCGAAGCAGTGAAAGAAGCATATTGACCGGAGCAAATGAGAAAGACCAAAGCGACAGATGGAGGGAGAGCGGAAAAAAGCGAGCGTGTGATTACCGCTTGAGGATCATCGTCATTCGCATCATTGCATTTCAATTATCATTATCATCATAATTGAAATCTTGTGTTATGGCTGTGCGGTGTGTATGTGTGTAGCTAATGATCGAGGCATGGTTCATAGTCCTTCAATTTCATGAAGCCAGGATACAAATTAAAGTCGATGCAAGTATATGTGTTCCATGTGTATGTGTATATATATATATATCAAAAACACACCATACGAACTGATATAAACCAATTACATTCCTCAATGGAGAATACAGCAACAGCCGAGCAAAATATTGCATCGCATCAGCAACGAACAACATAATAATACACCTGAATAATCAACTATGACTACAACATATATGTATAATGCGCATGTATCGGCGGTCCGAACAAAATGCGCGAACACGAGTAACTTCGGTAGTTTTTCGAGCTTCATTTTGTGGATTGTATGCGCTCTTGCTGCGCCGTGTGTGAGTCGCTTTTGTTTCACGATTATGTTTTTTTTTTCATTCCATCGTATTTATCAGATGCGTTTCATCAATGTGGTTTTTGTATATACATCATAAAGTCGGTGGAATAATTGGATGTGGACTGGATATGCATACGTCATAACGCATTTTGTTGATGGCCAGGCGGTGTGTGTGAGTTTAGCTTTATTTTTGCTTTGCTTCGCTTGCGCACAGGTAAATCTCTTAATTTCAAAAACGATCTTTTTTCTGCCTGTATTTTTTTCCTGCTGCACTTATTCAAGTTTAATTTCTGATTTGGCTTAGATAATAAGTCAACGGTATGCATTATCGGTCAACGGAACTTTCATTGGCATTGAAATTAGCCACTTTCTAAATGAATGCGACTATTTCTGGTTTTCTTCGCCTTCTAAATAACATCGTTCAATCAACGACCCATTGTATTTTATCAAGAATCGAAAATCGATTGATATGATTTCAAGTGGGCATCATATTTATTTACACAACAACAACAACAAGCGACAGCGATGTTTTGCAATGGCGATACTATATAAAAAACAGTTTATGCGCGCACATCACCTAAATCGAATCACTCACGACAGAGTTTCGATTGGTGCAGGGTGTGCTGAACGGAGAGACAGACAAACAACGAACGGTGGTGCCACAGTGTATGATCATCATCATAATAATCGCTGGCATTTTTATAATGTGTTCTTAATCAGGCAAACTGCATGTACGTGTGCATAAATGCGCATGTAGTTCTTAAACTACTCTGTTCCTCTATCTCCCTTGCGAGATGCTCTCTGCCTTACTCCTGCATACGGAGTCCCAATCGAGTAAGTCAGTTTTTTTTATGGGAGAGAGAATTTTTTTTCCATTACTACTGCACTTCTCCTTCTTCTTCTTCGGTTTTCCCTTACTTTTGGCTTGCACTTTTTTTAAGGTTTTCCGTTCATTTGATTTCGTTTTTTTTTCTCGTTATAATTCTGAAGTGAATTTCTTGGCCTCTCTTTCATTTTTCGCCATTGTTTTCGTTGCGCTCATCGATTTGTATCTCTGACTTTGGCCATGTGTGTGTGTGATTGTGTCTGTGAAAGAGGGAGACCGAATGATGTTTTGTGATATCCCCTGCACTTTTTTTTTATTTCTATTTCGCCAGAATATGGTGGTTTTATTGTATGTACTCGGCGCGACTCTGAACAAGTGAAGCTTATATAAACATAATTACGATACCTGAAATTATTAACCGAAAAAACGGAGAAAAAAATATGATTGGAACAACACAAAAACGACGACGACGATCATGAACACGAACGAACCACGATGAAATGAACTTTGATGTCGTATAGTTGATTTGATGGAAATGATGGCGATTCTCTGGTGTGTTGTGCTCTGATGATGTGTTTTTGTTTCTCTCCCTCTCTCTCTCTCTCTCTCTTTCTCTCTCTCTCTACGATGATGATGAAGACGACGACAAGAGAGTAGCGAACAAATACGTATATAACGATAATGATCGGTGGATGGTGAAACAAGACACTATTTCCATATATACATATAACTAGATGTAGAAGGTAATTTTGAAGTTCAAATTAGTAATAAAAGATGAATGGATGCGTTGTGTGTTGTGTGCTCTTTTTTTCAGTTTATTGCCCATTTCCTTGCTCTTCGTGTGCCCGTTTATTGTTTGGCTGTTCATTTTTTTTGCCGTATTCTCTTCCTTTCCGTCATAAAGTTGCTCGCTTTTTTTTCGCTAGCCAGGATCCAGAACACAATAATCTCGGAAATCACAATAACAACGACGATGACGACGTGAGTGGAAAAAAAATTCATTAAAGAAAAATCGACGGGAAGACAAATTATGCGCTGATTCTGAAACTATCTCGCAGCGGAATAACAATTGTAAAACAATTGAAACTGCTAATAGTTTGTTTTTCTCGTCTGCTATTCGGTCTGCTTTTTTCATTCGTTTGATTTCATTATCTTGAAAATTTATTTCTTTTGCTTGGCTCTTGCAAGATTTTCATTTGCTGATTTTGTGGAACTGAATTTCACATGCGATGCTGATTCACCACTGCATTTTGTGTTTTTTTTTCTTCATTCGCTTCAGAATGACCAGACGCGATCTAACCTCCCATAAAACATAGCTATGCATATTTAATTACATATGCAGGGCCTTCAAAACGTGCATAAAAACGAAAAACGGTCAAGAGAGATAACAAGCAAGAGCAGAGAGCGATGGAATGAATATAAAAAAAAATGAACCGATTCGGAAAATAACGTACAAAATGTGTATCAATTCGCTCATATTAACATATTTCAATATTTTTTGGGGCCCCAACAATCACCAGATAGGTTTTTGAACGAATTAAATGCAAGTTATTTTGTGTGTGTGTGTGTGTGTGTTTGATTTTTTTTTTCGTTGGTTTCGCGCGCGCGCGATCTTGTTGTTGTTCCTTCATCATTTTTTCCGCCGTTTTTATGAAGCTTCGCCCTTTTCTCGTCTGCCGGTCGACCATCCTTTTTCTTAAATCAATACCGACAAACGTATAAAAATGGAATGAAAGCCAAATAAACAAAAGAAATACACACGGGCACAACAACAACAACAACAACAACAGCGACGAAAACGAAGCAAAAACAAAAACCAAAACGAGAAACAAAACAAAAATTGTATATATATATATTGAGAGCGAAAAATATACGTTGATATAAACTCGACTATCTTATACGTAATATCTTTGAACAGTTAAACAACAGAACTGAGCGGAGAGAAAAAATTGGATTATAAGGAACGAATTGTAAAAATGCGACGAAAAATTCAAAATCCAACATTTCAAATGGCATATCCACAGTGTGCAAGAGCGACAAAGATGCAGGTAATAAGAAGAGGAAAAAAAGTATAACAGAAACCGAAAAAGAAAAAAAAAATTGGTGAAAAGAACTACGAGAGAAAAACGGGCAGCAGCAGCAACAGCAGTAGACAGGAAAAAAGGTGAGTATCATTACATGTACCATGCGCAGAAGATGACGACAGCCACAACTGCGAAACTAACGTAACATCATTTTTTTTTCGTTCGTTCGTTTCCAATGTGCTTTTTTTTCTTTCTCTCGTTGGTTATTCGGTTTTTGGTTTTGTTCTGTGTTGCATTTTTACAATCATACAATTTATTGCTGGTGTGTTTTTTTTTCTTTGTCCATACATAAGTTCATATATATAAAATGATATACCCCGAGACCTCGAAAAATCGCGCACAAGCGCGTGAGCGCAGCATAAGTTTATTGCATTTCAAATGGCCAAAAAATATTTTTCGTTTCGATCGAAATCGACGAAGTTTTCTGGTCATTTGAGTGTGTTTTCGATTCGAGGCTCGAACGCGGCCGCTGCTGCTGCTTTTTTGCTTCTTTCATTTACCTTTTTCGGGTTTTGGTGTCCGTTTGTTCGCGAGATCTCTCTGTGTGTATGTGTTTGTGTTTTTTTCCCAATTCGTTTGCTCGTTCTCTTCATTTGATTCGTTCTGTCTTTCAGTTCATATTATACATATGTATTACGATTATTATTATTTTTGCTTTTCTTTTCGGTTGGACATCCGAAATTATTACTTTCAACTTGAATTGTATCGCTGCCACATCAGCGTAAACATAATTTTTGGCCTAAAACGCCACACATTTTCGGCTGATTTTTATTATATGATATATATTTGGTTTTCGGTTTGGTATACATGTTGTGTGCCATTCTCATTCGCCGATCTCAATTCGGTTCGGTGTTGTTATTGGGATTGTTCGGGCGAAAATTGGTTTGGCGTGAGAGATCGCGACTGATAGACGCGACGAACGAACAAAATGCATGTTGTTAATGGGAAATGGTTCTACGTGGAATGAAATCTCTAATTCTAAGACGATGTTCAGTGATAAAATGTGTTCATACTTTATTCCTGGCCGTTTTCTCGTCGGGTGTAAAACGCAAATCAGTGGCTTGGCCTTGCAACATTGTTCGATTTTTCAGGCGGTGCAAAAACAAATTGATGCAAAAATGCAATTTTCACTAATGCGTTGAATGAATGGAAAGGATTGGGTAATCAAACCGAATGAGCGACTGTGCGCGAGCGAGAGTGAGAAATAATCGAGTGCAAGAGTGAGTACGACAGAGAAAGAGTTAGAGCGACAAACAGCGAAAGAGGTAAGGAATCGAGTGCGACACTTGAGACAACGGCGTGTATTAAATGTGCGCAAGTGAACCAAAGTATTGGGTGTTGGAAAGACGACGTCGTCCAAATAGGATTCATGCGATAATGTCGCGTATTACATTCTTCTCTTCTTCATTCAATTTCATTTAAAGGAATTCTTTTAATGCGATATGCTATTTGTTGTGTGCTTTTTTCTCTCTCTCTCTGCCGTTCGTTCGGTTTATGTTTCATTTGTTCGGTGTGTGTCGTTTGGTTGCTTCTTCGTTTCGTTTTTTTTTCCTTAATTTTCTTTTCATTCTTTCGTGTCGATTTGCTGTGAATTTTTCAATTCTCCTTTTGAATTGGCTCTCGGTTGCATTATGTAAGTGTTACGCGGCGGTTAGGGTGTTGTTTAGCTATTTATGCTTAAGAGAATGGCATTCAAAACAGCAGCCCAAACGAAATGGAAGGAGACAAAGCAAGAAAAAAAAAGAGAAATTGCACAGGCAGAACGACACAAAAGCCAAAACCAATTCGATATATCCAACAACAATAAACAAACGACACCAATACCAAATAAGTAAAATAACTCTTATTTCTCTACTGTTCGCTGCTGCAGCAGTGGTGTGCTTGCAATTGTGTGTACAATTTGAATGCATCCGTGCATTTATTCGGATTTCAATTCAACATTTGGCAGGCTTCGCTTTTCGGAAACAGTACAATTTATTAGCGACATGTCGCCTCTCTTTAAAACTTCAGTCATTCGATTCGACAAACGGCCACGAAAGAAATAATCTCGCACGGTCTCTTTCGCACTCGCGGCCGGCTGAAGAGATACAAAACGAATAACTTGAAGATCGTCGGAGAGAGAGAGAGAGAGAGAGAGAGAGAGAGAGAGAGAGAGAGAGAAAACACCAAAACGAGAGAGGTAATAAAAGTTTTCACATTGCATTTGCGGGCACAAAGAGCGCGAGTGAAGTAGTCGAATGAACGTGTGCGCGCGTGCGCGTGTGCAAGCGCGCACATTCGCCCGCCAACCCAAATATACAAACGAATTTGCAGTTCTTTTTCTCTGTGTGTCGTTTGTTCTTTCATTTCCCATTTTGTTGTGTGTTGGATTTGGTGCTTTTTTTTCTTCATTCATTTTGTATTTTTATTTTAATTTTCGTTAAATTCCGAATACTGAATTGCGACACACGGAGAGAGAGGGAGCGCGCACACGAGTGAAAATCTGCAGAAGAAAGAAAGAGAAAAAGAGCAGCATACACCGAACGAAAATAAGCAATTCAAGAAGGCGACCATTTGTACCGCGATGTGCACATATTTCTATATATGCAATGCATATTTCATTTCGGCATCCATAGTATTTTGCATACTATTGTGCTGTTGAATTATTCTCCTTTTTTAATAAATATACGACGGCATGGAGAAGGAAGACGAAAAAAAAAGCACCAGCACAACGACACAGAAAAAAAAATAAACCAAACTAAACGGGAACACAAAACCGACGACTCAGTCGTCCAGAATGCCTCTATACTTCTAGTGATTGCTTCGGTTCTTTTCTTTTTTTTTCCGTCGTCGTCGTCGTCGTCGTCGTCGTTGTTTGATTCTTTCATTATTTCTGCAAATTTTCTGTCTGTGTGACGATTCTGACTGTTGAGTGCTGCTCTTCGCTTTCAGCCTTGCGCTCTCTCTCCCTCGCTCTGTGGCTGTGCATGCGAATTTCATTATGTGTTCGAGTATTATGTTCGGTTTATTAGCAAATATCACAATTTACGATGCTACAATCCATACATATGTATATATGGTGCCCCGTTTGTTCACTCGCTCTCTCTCTCTCACTCACCCGCTCGCTCGCTCGCTCATTCCAACTCAAGCACACGTAACTATGGACTAATATAAATGATGTATAAACAAGATTTATGTATTTTCCATTTGATCGAAGAATAAAATACAGGCAAAAACAACAACGTCAACAATCGCAAACGAAAAAGAATAAATAAGTTTAAGAAGAAGTACCGAGGAAAAAAAAATGTCACAGCAATATATGTGCATTCGGAAACTTTCTCAGTGCAATGGCAATGCGCTGCTGCTGTTGTCGTCGTCGCTATGAGAAGAGAGCTTGAATGCAATATCCGCCAACAGCAGCAGCCGCAGCCGAGTAAATTGAAGTGCGATTCGGTAAGCAGTTAGTATATTTAATACAGTGCTTTGTGTATGCCTATCGTTTCCAAATTAGTTGAGAAAATTCTTTTTATATTTTTATACATCGAATTTTATACGCACATTATATTTTTAACCGGGCTGTTGTGTATGCGGCTGGATGCTGTTTTGTCTTGCTGTTTTCTGTGTTTGTGCACAGTTCGCCAGTGCCTTTGAAGGCTTCTCAAATTTTTAGCTTAGCCGAATATTACGCACTTCCTCTCTCCCTCACTCATTCACTCACTCTCTTGATCTGTCACTTGGCCGTGCAGCGTGCATTCAATTGGGCGCAACGCATGTGCACAATCATCAGCAAGTAAGTGAGCAGAAAAAACAAAGGCAAGGTAAAAATCAGTGTGCCTGTCATGTCACATTACAAAACTGAAAAATTAGTTTGATCTTTACCTACGATACATATATACGTAATGCTCAAGCGAAACATTTTCGTTTTTCGTATTGTTTCAGGTTTGATATGTGAGAGCGCGTGTGCGCGTATGCGCTCACGCACTGGACGCTCAGTGCACTCTCTCTCGGCTATGTGTATGTACGCTTTTTGGGAATAAATTTTTCGCCCGAACAAAAGACCTCTTTTCATGCCGCATCTCTTGCTCTCGCATCCACTCTTTCAACCGATGCTATCCCCCATTGCTGCGCTCGTCTCACTGGCACGATTAAAGTCGGCTCATCAAAAACCAACCTTAGATGAACCAAAACGAATGAACGACCGATTTCGTAATTGTGCATGCGCTGTGTTGTGTGTTTTTTCCCTCTCTGTTGCCGTTGTTGTTGTTTTTTTTTCGTTCATTCGGTAGATTTCATATCGTTGTCGATTTGTGTCCAAATCGAGAATACACTGGCACTCGTTGATGGTCTACCATTTCTCAATACTTTGCTGCTTTGCTCGGTACTAATGGGATCACTTTATTTTATGCCACAAACGCAAATAGTCGCTTTAGCCGGAACGGTTCCCAATCAAAAACACCAACTCGCCGTCGTTCACTTGGCTCTTTTCTCTGTGTGTTTTTTTCTCCTCTTTTTTGCGTTGCAAGAGGGAACAAAATTGTCGCGGTGTAATAAATGAGAGAGAAACAACAACGGCATTAAGTATCGAAAATATTAATTAAATGTAATGCGATATTTTTCTACGTTAATAAACCAATTTGTCTCTCTTTCCCTCGTTTGTGTGTTTTTTCGCTCGTTCTTTTGTCGTTCACGAAGTAAGTAAGAGCACATAGCGAATTGCGCACACTGACTCATTCTCTCCGTATGTGCAAATTGTGCATGTTTTGTGAATTGTGCGCGCATTATACATTGTATCGGGACATCGTTATCGATGCACTCGATATATGGACGTGGTTGCGCGCGCACGCGCGCACGTTGGACACCGAAAAAAATGGTCGCAGAGAGAGAGAGAGAGAGATCGAGATGAATACGGGCGGAATATAAAGCAGGCAAATATGCAGTCACACGTTTGACACGATTATAAATATGAATAGGAGAACGGGTAAAAAAGAATGCCGAAAAAAGCGACCAGCAAACAAATTTATTCAATTTGATAGATTGCTGTGTGATGCGTGTGTATACGAACGAGAGATAGAGAGAGAGTGCCAAGTGTGGAGAGATTGCTCGGGCGAAAAAAAATGAAACTGTGCAATGCATTTTTGGTCCGATGAATGATCAAAAAAATGAGCATTATTTATTAAAACAAAAGGGAAAAAGGCTCGAAATTGACACATGATACCCGATGAATGCACCGACAATGAGAGAAACACTGAGAGCACCGTTCAACCGAACGAGACACTGGAACAAACGAAAAAAATGGCCGTCACTTGACATGAACTTAATCATGAGGCCCGAACCGAAAAATCACTGGCTCCAATAAGCCAAGTTTTAATCACACACACACACTCAATTCAAGCCGCATTCGATTCATGCAAACCATGGGCGACACAAAATCCATGCGACGATCATTTGCGGTAATTTTTTTTTTTTAGAAAATCGATGGATCTAGAAGGGTTCGTCGGTTTTGTTGAAATCGTTCGTTATTCGAAAAGATTTGTTGCTCAAAAACAGCGACGGTTACTGAAGAAGAGCCAAAAAAAAATGTTTCAACCGCTGTTGAATTTATTTGGCGTGCATTTTTTTCTTCGGTCAAGCTATTGTCCGTGGCACTGTCATTTGGTAACGATGTTCTTTTCGGGTTTTTGAATATATGCAAATATTTGATGTACATTCGTTTGTTCATTCGAATAAATTGCCCGCGAGATCATTTGTTTGGTTGAATTGAAAAAAAAAGAAAGAATCTGTCGGACCCACGAAAATTTGGCCAGAAAAAAAAGAGCAGAACGAATAACAAATAAATGTAAATATGCGCAACGAGTAACGAAAATGTGCGCGCTCACGCGCTCTTCATTGCATTTCTGATGCACACGTAAGGCGAATAATGGTGATGTGTGAAGGCTTTTCGGTTAGACGTTATTTTTTTTCTTCTTCTTTGGATAATCTTGGCCGGTACTTCAGTTACATTTTTTCATTCGGTTATTCGTCAGTTCGTTCTCCCTCTTTCTCTCGCTCACTCGCCTCGCTTTTATTGTTATTATTGTTTAATGCGTTTCTCGCATACAAAATACAAATCATCGTTCATCACATTTTCGCTCAACACATAGCGGCAGCTAAATGTTTTATTTCTGGTGACTCGTTTTTTTCATTTCTTCGGTGTTTGTCTCTTTGCTCTTTCTCTCTCTCTCTGTGTGTGTTGTTAGCTGTATTCCATCAAACAATCATACGGAGAATATTCGGCTGATTTTCCGTCTTCTTCACATTTTGATTTGGTTTTTTTTTCTCGTTCTGTTCATTCTCTTGGACTGCGTTTTTTTTCTGCTCGGACTTTTTCCATGTACACGCTTATTCTTGTCAACGATATACTCAAATTGTCAAGGCATGAACTGGCTACAACAAAATCGTCTACACGTCCGCAAAAACATAAATTCACCACAAGTCCGATATAATGATGTATGGATTCCCATAAGCAGCACCGACACACCATCATCACCGAGAGAAGCACATCTGAGTCGTTGAACTTTTTCATCGATTTTATTCATCACATGCAGGGTAACTATTCGCGACCGAGCCGAAAACGAAAAATTGTGTGTGTGTGCCGCGCTCAAATCCAAAAGGATATATACAAACCCGATGAATAATCATCAAGTCAACATCAGTGACAACAAAACAAAGAATGGCGATGAATTTAAATTCAATTTAGCTTAAAGTTGCGTGCTGCACAAATGGCCCCCAACAACAATAACGAAAAACACAAAAAAAACAACAGCACAAAAAAGTAACTCAATTCTTCAGTACCATGAAAAATGGAATGCAACCAAAAGCTGAGCGCAAATGCGCACGCGCGCGCCAATAAAATGGATGGCATCGTTATGAACGAAAAAAAAAACATGAATATAAGATGGAAAAAAAGTGCACACACAGGAATAAACATATATATAAATAGAAACCAGATTACACAATGTGCACAGGTAATTCTTCATTTTCATGATTTTTTTTTTTTCTTTCTTTCACTTCGTTCGATTTGTTGTTTTTTTTCCTCATTCTCGAAATAAAACATTGTCCTGTTATATGCACATTTCTGGAACTGACGGATATCGTCGTCGTTGTTAATTGAGCTCAGAACATTTCGAGCCAATAAAATAAAAATTGACATTAAATATGTGAATAGATAATAACGTATGAATTATGTGCTCAATGTGTGTTGATTTGCCAGCCGCGTTCTCTGTGTTTCGTCGTCGTTGTTGTTGTTGTTTTTTTTCGTCGTTGGTTGTTATCCACAATCTCACCAACTCTCACACACGTTATTCCATCGACGAACGGTATGCGCGTAAATTGAAAGAATGGATGGATGTGATACGACAACGACGAAAAAAAACACACACACAACAAACGTAGAATGAGAAGTCAGCAGGCAGAAATGAGAAGAAGATTTTGAGCCATTGGAAACGGCATACCAACTCTGATTCCGAAGAATGTCAGTTTCAACACCGGTAACAACAATTAGTGTATAGTAAAAGTGGGCGGAATTTACAGATTTGAAACGACCAAGAGAAAGAATGAATACGAACGAAGCGAAAAAAAAACAACGAACTCAGACACACACACACAAACAAACACACACACGCAGTACATACGTACACTGCTCACTTTTTTTATCATCGTCGATGTCTTCTTCTTTTTCTTCATTTAAATTTATGAGCATGTTTATGCATTTCATGGAAATTCTTCGAGCATACTGATCTTGGCGTTCGCTTCTCTCCATCTCCCTCTCTCTTGCTTGCTCGCAAGCCCGAGCTAGAGCGCGTAATGGGCTCTTTTCTTTTTCTCGTTTTGTATAACATTTGAATCAAAAGAATGAACAGAGATGTTTTGTTTGGCCAGACTTGGTTTTACTGGTTGTGCGCTCGATGCTGTTGCTACTTTTTTTTTCTCTCTTCACAAACCAGCGTTACTTTTTTTATCATCAGTCGCTTCTCGGATGCCTAATGTAACAAACGATATTCATTTGAGTTGGCTGCTCGTTACGGAACGTACAATGTATGCGCGAAGCACAATGGAAACAATTGGAACTGAATACCAGCAGTCAAAGTACTCTTTCTCTTTGGGCTGCTGATAGAAGCCGCACTTTTCGTTTGCTATGTTTGTGCTCACGCCCGACTCTATGTTTTGTCAAAACATATACGTGGTTCAATTTATTTCGACTGATAGGCAATCATTTCAGCACATGTTCTTGCCGTACTGGTCGCAGTGTTTCGTCGCCTCGTTGGTGCTTATGGGCTGGCTATGCGGACAACAGCAGCAGCCGCCAAAACAAAATTGTCGAGCCTTAAATCATCGGCAAATATCATTTTTTTTTCGTGTCATGCCTACAAATACTTGTGACGCGCTGTCAATAAATATAATTACTGATATTCCATTAATGACCTGTAATCACATTAACTGAAACTTGTTTCGCCCCGGAGACAGATTGCTTATGAGCGAAAATGATGGAAAAATAGCTTTTTTCACAGTGCCTTGACGGTTTTTTTTATCTTGCAACATCGACGGTCGATGATCGGAATAAAAGTGCAGAAGGCGAAAGCAACGTACGTAACAATACTTTGTGGTTTCTAATCTACAAATATTATATTTTGTTCAAGTTGTTTTTATTTTTCTTTCTTTCTTTCTCTCTCTCTCTCACGCGCGCTCTCGCTCACTCTATTCGATTCTAAGGTTTTTCATGCATGCAGCGGATCGATTACTTCCTTATGGTTTATTTAGTTTGCTTCATTCCGTGAAAGTTATTTGTATTTTGTTGAACAAAACACAAAGTAGCGGCAAAAGTGATTTTCTATTAATTAAGTTTAAATGTTAAAGGCATGTAAAAGCTAATCATTATCGTGTTCTTTCGTTTTGGGCGTTGCACAAGAGACATGGCTGCTTCCATTCCACTTGAGACTGACTGGCTCAAGAAGCAAGAGAGCGCGCGCTCGCTCGAGTGCGATGCTCATACACAGATTGCCGATTGTTTGTTGCGCTAACGAATGAAATCCAATTTTCATTTTGGACACCAGCCGGGGTGAGAGACACTGCTCACCGCGCATTTCACACATGCATCATTGCAATTGCGAAATCGTCAAGCCATAAATTTGCGAAATATGAAAAGGAAAAAGAAAAACAAATATATAATTTCTAAAGTGTGTGTTGTTTTAATAGGCAAAAATTGCACTTTGGAACCATACACACACGCCGGCAGATAGAAGAAAAAGAAGTATAAATTATCGATACGGCCAAAATGCATCCAATTCCCTCGTCGTGGTATTTGGAATATTTAAATTTATACATTTGAAAGTTTTCCAATAAAGCAACAACGACAACGGCACCACCGCCGAGAGAACGAGATAGGAGTCGCATGATTTGATTGTTGGATCACGCTTCGCATCGGAATGCCAGTAGTGTAAAAAGTGAGAATGACATACGAAAAATTTGTACATTGAACTATCAGTTCAAATAGTTGTTTTTTTTTCACTTCTAATACTCACACAGTTCGATTTGGCAGCGCAGCACAGTGCGGCACTGCAGTCAAAAAGCACTTGATGTTTGTATCACGTATGAAGTCAGAGCGCGCCGGCATCGAACAAACAACCAACCGAGAAACGGTACAATAGTTTAAAAACTAATAGTTAATAAATTAACATTTTGGATTTCATTTGTTGTGCATATCGATCGTTTGCATCTTGTGACTCGTGCAATTGCATTACCGAGAGAAGGAGAAAAAAATGAACAGCCACGGCGAATGTGTTGTTGAGTGCTCAGAGTTTTATGTTTTTGGTTTTTTATTTTCGGTTTCTGCGTCAGGTAAACGAATCTTAACAGCCAAAAAAGGTGGTGAAACTTTGCCACAACCGTGCACTCGATACAAGTTTATAAGTCAAATATAGTCTCGCGCGCGTTCGAAATGAACTGCGAATTTTCGAATCCGGCCAAACTGCATGGTTCGATTCATGTTTCGCGAGTGTGAATGGGCAAAATGCATGTGTGACTCTTGAAAATTTATTTGTTATAAAGTGTTTTGTTTGAACGTTTGTATAAGCAAGCCCATTGCACAAATGCCCTTTTACACATTTTTTTCTCTTCTGAAGAAAAAAAGCAATTTTTAATTTGTTTTATTTTGCTTTAATCACCAATTCACATGATATTGAATTACATTCGTTGAATGCGTTGCGGTTGTTTGTTTGCAATAGCACATACTAGTAAGTGGAGAGAAAAAACTCCTCGCGCCGAAAAACAAAACCCAAACGATTTGGCCAATTCGAAACGCAAATAATGTTATGCACAACACCCGTTAAAAATCTATACATATTTTCAATTCGTTTTTATGCAGCAGAAATTGAAATGTGCGCGCGACCGAACGAATGCTCACATTCGCACTCTCACAGCCGCACAGAGACAAAGGAACAAAGCACCTCTCATCTCATCTAAGCATGCATAAATTTTACGAGCGCACTGAAAATGAATCTAAGCTCTTACAATCAACCGAAAAAAACCGCGCCGCCACGCGCGCGCGCTCACTCTATGCATGTGTGTGAACTAATCGAATATTGAGGTTTCTCCGTATACACACCGAAACCAAAGTCGCATAGAGTGCAGTTGCGTTGCCTCAATTCGTCTAAATGCTAAACATACGTGAAAGAAAATGGAATGGAATTCGTGACACATGCTTTTTTTCGGTTGCGTTCTGCTTTTTTCCCTACTCTCTGCCTTGCTTAGTCACTCGGCTATGCTATGGTTGGTGCCGTTGTTGTTGTTGTTGTTTTTTTTCCGCTCGGCACTCGCGTGTGCTTGCGCATTTTCATCACATTTCAAACATTTTTCCATTAAAAAAGAGCACCGAATCGCGGCTGCTTTTTTTTCCTTCTTGCAAGCCCTGCCTAAGACTTTTCTCACTCTGTGTGCGCTTTTTTGTGTCTCTCTCGCTCGCTCGGTTCGGTATGCCGTTGTTATTCATTTTCCGTCTTAAATGTTAAATGAAATTAATCGACGGAATTGTGGATACACGATCGCTGTAAGATACAAAGACATCATGAACCTACTTTCTTTCCACGGCGGCGTTAATCTATTTTCATGTACCCGATCCGAATAAGAGAGAGAGAGAGAACGAGATTCCATAAGCCATTTCGACCAAATCTACCAATATACATATTCACAGTGAAAGATCGAAATAATCTATTCACTTCTATTGCGCGAATGAGGCGCGCTCATCGCGCGCTTATGTCGATTAAGTGATCCACGCGGTCTTGCAAACAACCAAATTCTAAGGCTAGTTTTTATTTCGTTGTCTGTTTATTATTACACCGATTTATACTTTCTGACATGGACAAACACAACACAGCATACAAGCATTATTACTACAGAATTATTACAATTCGATTGTCGAGTACAAATGATGTACGCCTTTCTCGTCGGCATTCAGTGTCGAGTAATTTTGCTGTGAGCTTTCTTCGCGCATTCTCAATCAATTCGAATGCAATTAATGCCACGAAAAATGCCTCCCGAACCTCATTTCTAATTACTCGGAATGTCAAACAATAAAATTTATTTTATCGATTCCCATTCCATCGCTCGCTCGCTCGCTCGCTCGCTTGCGCGTTTTCATATATTTATTAATGCGCGGCTTACGCAACACACAATCAAATACTAAAATAAACCACCAGAAAAACAACCGAGAGCAAATCGCAACACATTTTAACTTCAATTGATGGCTTTTGTGTGCTATGTGCTTTGGCTAGCAAATAATATGAGAGTATCGAATGAATTCAAGTTAAATAAAAATGTTTGCAGGTATTTAATGGCTAGCGAAGCTCGTTCAGATCAGGCAGAAATTTCCGATTAAGATTTATGCCCGAAAATCAAACGGTTTTTTCCTTCGATTCGAACCAACACAAGATCTATTATTAACATTTCATTCGTGAAATTTATGGCCAATCGATTTGTTTACCCAGTTTGACAATTTCGGTGCTGGGCTATTTCATCCGAGCCATTTTATGTCAATTTGCATCGTGATGACGACAACGATTTTTAGGCCAAGACTAGGCCATTGACAAACAAATACCCAAGCGATTCTCTTTTTTTCTCGTTTTAATTCGATTTATTTTGTTTCATTTCGATTCGAAGTCAAAACTTTTTTCGATCAAATGTGAAGAGAACGATAGAAAAAAAGCACAATGGAATCATTCGTAGATATTAAATTATATGTGAATGGATTAATCGGATATTTTTCTATATGAAACTATAAATAATCTAGAAGAAGCGAAATAAAAAAAATATGCAGAGAGAGAGAGAGAGAGAGAGAGAGAGAAAACTCCACTCCAAAGTCTTGTGTGTGACCGTACCTTAATTTGAGATATGCGACAACCAATAAATTATTTCATGAAATCCAAATGAGAATGGAAGTCGTTATAAGATCGATTTTCGGTTTCGATGCTTTTTTGCCTTCTTCTTCTTCACTGAAACACACAAATGTTCCGATAGAGACAATAAGAATCGATTTAGCTTACTTCATTTCACAAAGAGATAAGAGCACATAAGTACGACCGGAATAGCGTATATTTCAAAAAAGCTTTCTTAATGACCCACAAGCACCACATATATATTCATTCATTTGAGTCGGGTTTATTTTTTTATGAAGGAAAAAGTACAAGCCGATGACACAACCGAAAATTTTATGGTACTCAAGAATTGTGTTGTGTTGTGTGTGTTTTTTATTGTCACTTTGGTTTTTTTTTGTCCGTTCCCGTTCCTGTAATCTCGAGTCAAAAATTAATTTGGCAATCGATATAAAAAAAACAGATGGGGGGAAAATAAGTGAGCGATAAAAAAAAATTAATCACGATTTTAACACGAAAAAGTGTTTTCGAACGATAGCGTGTGTATGCGCGCGCGAGAGCGAACTGTTTGCGGCTCAGTGGTGGAATTGAGAAAAGGCAGCCACGAACAGGAAATAATGTTCGTGCCTTTTTCGCCTGCAGATAAGCCAAAGTGAATCGAGCGTGCGCGTGTGCGCGCGACAGACGTGATATTCTAGCAGCTCTCTTTCACTCGGCGAAGAAAAAGAGAGTAAGCTCTCTCTCTCTCTCTCTCCGTAAGCACGCTCATCTTTTGTGAGTTTGTTCGAACTGTATGTTATTATTCATAAATTAAATTCGGCATACGGCGCAAGCAGCCAATAAATTATATGACGAAAACTAACCAATATCGTCGAAAAGCCTTCCAATAACCAGGCAGCAGCAGCACAGCAACACAAAAAAAGTGCCGAGCTGAACCACGACGATGACGACACATACACACAAATATTTTGATTAGTGCAAAATTGAAATGAAATAATTGCCTTTAATAAAATTACGGCAATAAATGTCATAATGAATCATCGCACTTCGCATGCGATTTTATGATATATGATGAAAGTTCAAGATGCTGTGTGTTCGTGCGTTCATTATTCTTTTTTTCTTCGTAGCGGTGAGGCGAATTCTGTCTTTTTTTTCTCGTTTGCCTGCCCGTTTCAAATGGTTGTTGTGTATGCGTTGTTTTTTCTTCGAAATTTCCTTTTAGTTTGTCTTTCGGATGGATTCCTCCTCTTTAAACAGTTGAATCATTTGATTGTTCTTTTTGGCCGAAACATGGTTGGTTCGTTGATGTGTATGTGTTTTTATTTTTCGTGGGCAATTGTTGTGCGGATGAACGCACATGCGCTCGCGCGCCTATCAACACAAAAGAACACAATGACGAATCAAAAAACGAGAAAAAAATACATCTAGAGATGCACAAACGCTAAAAACAAAACTCCAGTGTGCCCCTCATAATAAAGTGGAAAACATGAATCGGTTTTGTGTAATTACAATTTACCGTTTTATTGTTTCGTAACCGAGTAAAATGTGGATTTTTCTGTATCGATTTTGCATTTGATCGCAACGAAGTGAGCGAGAGAAGGCAAAACCAACATCCCGAGCCATCGAAAAACAAAAAATAATCGAACAGTACATGGAGAGAGGGAGAGAGAAACATACAGCAATAGAAATCCAAGCAAATATGTTCCTAATCGAGAGAAGAAATGATGATAAATACAAACGACGACAGATGCCTTTACCGGTCGACCACAAGACGAACAGAAGAATGCATTTCGAACGAGAAACGAAGAAAATGTAGGCATATTTTTCTGAATTTGTATGGCACCGTGCGCGCGTGCGCTCGCTCGCTCAAAACCCGCAACAACCGAGCCAGTCAGCCAATCGACATTGCAACAAGCAGAAGCAACAAAACCCAATCAATTTAAATTTTCATGTGCAGCATTCGCATTTCGCATCGATGCTGCTGCTGCTGCACTGTTCTGTATTTTCCTACTTCTTCTTCTTTCCTCTTCGCTGTTCATAATACGATTCTCTCTGGTTTCGTTTGGTTTGTCGTTTTTCCACTTCTTGGTCTCGGTGCGCAATTACATTTTGTGCAAAGTGATCATAGTTCATCGAGTTGAAATGCAGCCGATTTGCCGTTTGTTGTCTCTGTCACACTCACAGCGATAGAGAGAGGCACGCAGAGACACAGACACACTCTCCCAACCATTGGCACAAATGGCAAAACAGTATCATTTTAATATTCGCATGCATTTGCTGACTTCGACATTATGAACGTATTTATTCCATTAACTGCATGAATACCATTTTCATATAGCTGTTTATTCGATCTTTTTTGTGTGCGCGTGCGCGCCCTAGCGAACCAAGCTCATTCGCTTACTCACTCACTTTACCATCTCTTCATTCGTTAGTTTCATTGTTGCTCGGGCGCGAGCGTTTGTTCTCTCTTTTTCTCTGGCTGTGTGTGTGTGTATGCCTGTGCATATATTCGCCTTGGTGTCCATGTTATATTGGCGGCTGTGACTATGTTCGCTACTTTTACAATTTCCAGGCACCAGAGAGAGAAAAGTTTGCTCTCCCGACACAAACAAGCATTCGGCACGCCATTTATGGAATAACAAGTTTCATTCAACAGAGAAAACACACATTCTGCGCGCGCACACACACACACACAGAGAGAGAGAGAGAGAGAGAGAGAGAGAGAGAGAGACCTAAAACCTAATCGAAACAACACCGAATGGCATTGTGTGCGAGACGAGATGGTCGTCGCTGAATGAACAGAAAAAAAACATGGGCAGCCATGGGAAAAACATTTCATTTGAAATGTGGCCAAATTTTTTTTTAAATTTTCCATCCAGCGGTGAAAAATGGAAGAAAAAAAAACGTAAATTAATCTTCATAGTAATTATCCTTGGATCATCGTAGCAACACAGCTGCAGTTATATAATTGCAGAAAAAAGCGTCTGTAGCCAATTTTAATTGAATGGTTTGTTTTCAAATTATTTTGAAGGCCCATCTCTTGTGCATGCATTTGTTGGCCGAAGAGAGCGATTGCTGTGTATTTTTCGAATGTTTGACGGTTTCGACTGTTTTGTGTATAGTATCGAGAGATACCGTAAGAAATTGCAATGCGCGGTGCGACTACCAACGCGCCAATGATGTGTGCTAGAGCTAGAGATGGTGAGTAATATTGTCTGGTACACACAATGTGACCACATCATGTGATCCTAAATGGATACGTTTGCATTTGCACAAATAAAATAATGCCCAAGTCTAATGGAACGATATGTAGATTTTTGCATTTTCGTTTCTTTTTTTTCTCCTTTTTTCTCGTCGTTCAAGAGCCAAATACACATTTGCGGTTACACACTGAAAGCATGCCAAACATTTTGAAATTGGATTTGCGAATCGAAGACACACGCTTCGGTATACGAGATGAATCGAAACAACAGCAAACCGAGTGAAAGAGATGGCCCAGCCGTAAATGCAAGAGAGAAAACTATTATGCAGCGACGAGAGAATTGGCGACATTATTTTCGCTTCAATCACTTGTGTGTACACAACGGCATTACCTGCATATTTTTCCGTTCGTCATGTACCATTTTTTTTTTCGTTTGTCTTCTGTTGTTCTTTTCATTCATCTCTCTCGGTGTGTATGTCTCTCGTCGTGGTCGTCGTCGTCGTCGTCGTCGATCAGTGCGCGTCATGGGCTTGTTTAACGTTCAGATGTATGGCTGTGATTCTATGCATTGTTGCAACTACTTATCGGGAAAATTTACTGAAAATGTTTATTTACTCAAATTTCAATAAATTGACTGAATCATTTGCATAGCTGTTCGTCATCCATTTTGAAAGCTGTTCGTCATCCAAAGACTCACATTTGATGGTTTTTTTTTCACTTCTCTTCTTGTTGCGCTGAGATTCTTCACATTGAATTTGAAGATGCAAGTTTTCTTTTTTCGTTTCGGTTGGTTTGGTCTTTTTTTTTGCTGATTGTGTCTAGATGATGCTCTCACACGGCTGGGGCCAATTTCAAACCATTGTGACCAATTTTCATTCGTGTAGCCCACTTTGACATTTTGGCTTCTTTAATGAAATGACACATTCGCGCCCGTACACGCTATATGAGCGCTCGAAATAACACCGCAAGACAAACAGAGGAAAATAAATGAAACAGAAGAAAAATTTAACTGCAGCAGCGAAAAACATCAACAACCACGTAACACGAAATACAAGTGAGAAAACATGGACACATGCAATGTCTGTTTAGATATAGGTTTTTTAAAATTTATTTTATCGTCATTGCATGACTTGCGCGTTTGCCACATCAAGAGAGCATGAACTGCCACGAAATATCGTTCTTCGCTTCAGTTGTGCTTTAAAATTCACGGCATAGACTGAACGGCTCATGACATTCGACTTCACAAATCCTTGAATAGGTGGTATGGAGCAAACGAAAAAAAATTTGTGATACATATTTCTCCTCCAGTTTTGCTTATTCAAATCACAATGTCAATGGCAATGTGCCCATTGTACACACGAAATGTCTCTCTCTCTCTCCCTCTCTTTCATCGCTTGATACCATTCCATAATAGGTAAAAGGAATTCCTTCATAATTACAATTAATTGGAATGGCTGCAAAAAAAGGATGACTGCCGCAGTAAAAGGGAACAGAAACAAATCGTAGAAATAAATCTCTGTTTCCAATTCCGGCCATTCGTACGCGTTCGGCTGCTTGGTTTTTTTCTGCTGCGTTCGTCAAGCACACAGAAGCACCAATCGATGAGCTAATCACCGAACATACGAGAAAAAAAAATGAACGAAGTAGGAGAAGAAGGCGCGAGCGCACTACACACATTCTTATTAGATCCTATTTGACATTGTTGTGTGGAATTAAGATGATTTAGAGATTGTGTCAGCAGACTCATAAATTTTTCGAATGTGTGTTCAATGTGTTGCGTGTTGCGCAGGCTACAGCCAATTGGCGATGCGCTGCGAAGATCATTTTTTTCGTGAACTGCGTCGTCTCGATTCGTTTTTTTTCACTTTTTTTTCTCTCTCTCTCTCTCTCTCTCTCTCTCTCACTCTCTCTCTGTCCAGTTCTCATTACCTGTCCCTCTGTTCATATTTTCGTGTGTAATCCTGCTTTATGCAATATTTATCATTTATCCGAACAAATATACATTATAATAAAACGAGCAGCGGGGTGCTAACACGAATAATATGAAAATGAGTGCTTGCCAATAATTTGCACGTTGAAAATGACCAACCGAGAGAGAGAGAGATATGATGCAAATAAAATATATAAATATGCGAAAATGCACACCGAGTGAGATGCTCACATCCCGATCCGACCAAATCGACACTCATTGCATTTGAGCAGTTCAGATACATACATGCGCGCGCTCTTTCTCGTCCCAAGAAGACACACCAAACAAATAAATAAATATGTGTGAATGCAAATCCGTTTATGTGTAAATAATTATCGATGTGTACGGAACGATATAATGATACGGATGAAATTGTGCAACACATTTGTTAGAATTAAAATTCGAATTCGTGGTGCTGGTCGGAACGAACGAGCGAGCATTCGATTGCAAGTAAAGAATAGCGCAATAATACGATGCTCTACTGTTTTTCATGCACATTCATTTAGCACAATCAAATGGATTGGCCAGCCAGCCGTGTCTTTCATTGCTCAAGCAATTTCGAATAGATAGTTTTTCGCTTCTCATTTATCTCTCTTTTTTTCTGTGCTGAGTTGAGAATAAAGAAGAAGGGCGATGTTCACATTTCCAAATTACTCAACATTTTTTATGGGCAACTTAATCGATCGTTTCGTCGAAATTGCCATTTAAACAGAAACTTTCAAGCTTCGCAAACCATTTTTTCTTTCTTGTTGTTTTTTTTTTGCACCATCACAACATCGATGACGACAACGACGGTGAATACGACTAGATAGCATTTGCAACGAACAACCATCATATAATTATTGTTATCATTAGGATCATTAGGGAATTAAAATATAATAAAAAATAGCAAATTATTAACGACGTCTATAATGAGGATTTATTTTTACGACCCAAGCACTTACCAGTAATCAACAAAAGCATTAACATTGAAATTATGCAGAAGAGTGCACGATCGAAAATAAAGGGAAAAACTCCACCGATTCGACGGCACACTTGAAATATGCATACGACCATAAAATATTTACTTACAACAATAATGATCACTGATTGATCGTAATGCCAATTTAATTGATTGCTACAAATCCGCATTCAGAGCGCAAGCAAATGAGCTTCTTGTTTTTACCCATGGAAAAACATGGAGGAACGATGTTTATGGGCAAAAAATTGCACAAAGCATATCGCATTGTGGAACTAAATCGAAAATTTGTTCGCTTTGAACGATAAGAAATATCTAGGAAGAAAGATTTTTTTTTTATCACGGTCTGTGTGATTTACAGCGGATGACGGTGAGTGTAAGTGACCATTACGCTCACACGCTCGAAAAAAAAAACGTCATTGACTGCGAAACTTATTCAACAAGGAAAAAAACGAAGATGAAAGTTTGATTAAATGGTCAATCGATCGGATGGCGGTGATTGAAAATGGAATGCGCGCGCTTGAGAGAGAGAGAGAGAGAGAGAGTAAAAGTGTTTGGGAAAAATGCAGGCGCTTCGTGGATTCGCTATTAAACGATTATATATATATTTTGTGTGTTCGTAGCACAGACCGATATACACACATTTCGAAAAACGAAAGGAAAAGTTGATGTGTCTGTCGAAGCGCGCACATAATGCGCGTGTGCTTTTTTTTCGCTCGTAATTCGTTCACGATGCATATTGCCCGCGGCAATACTTTACATGTCTGCATCTGCTTATTAGAGGAACGCACTCTAATCTGATTGAATCATAAAGAGCTAATATTAAATTTATCTCAACATCAACATTTCATTTTTTGTTATCGTTGTGCTTGGATGCCCTCGACGTGTTGGTGCTGCTGTCGTTGTGTCGTCGTCGACGCCGCTGCTGCTGCTGCTGTTATTTTTTCTCGCGCAATATTTTTTTTCTCTTCCTTTGCGCGCAATGGTCATTGATTTACAGTTTGCAAAGTATGCCAAAGTGATTGGTGAATAAAGAAAAGAGGGCGATACGTTTTGTTTTCAATCATATCATAAGTCATTAGAGTTGCGGTTGTATAATAAAAAAAAGAGTCATAGAGGGAAGATAAATTATTCGATGAGACGAAATGTTGATGATGAGTTGTTGGTGTGTACGTGCGTGTGTGGGTTATTTCATTTCGTTCTTCTGTTTCGTTTCATTGTCAAGTGTTCTGTGTTGTTGTTTTTTCTCCATCGTCGTGGTCGTCGCACATAAATGTGAATATCGTTTGTTGAGTGAATGGATCTCAAAAATCGATCACCACCACGTTGTTGAAGCGCGCTCGCGCTTTTTTACTTTTTGCTGTGTTGTGTGTTTCGTTCCGTTCTGTTTCTCGATCGTAAATTCATTACCCACAATATTGATTTGCATATCGAAAATGTGTTGCACGAGCTACTTGTTGATGATACGATGCAAACATTTCATTAAATTTGATCATAAGGCGATCAAATATTCGCCTATTAATATTATACATACAAAATGTGCGGCTAAAGTGAGATTACGGTAGCAATTTTATGGTTTAAATTTAAGTGGCAGATTGGGGACGAAAAAAAATTGACTACAAAAAAAGATTTCAACATTCCACCGCCTGTTTTTTCTTCCTCTTCCAACTCTCTCTCTCTCTCTCTCTCTCTCTCTCTCTCTCTCTATCTCGCAACGGGTAATTTGTTCTGAGTGAGCTATAGACTGGCATTAAACCAACAGTAAGTAGAAAAAAAACCGCTGCGTGCATTAGAAAAGGAGCTTCAACAAGCTGGTTCAAAGAATGTTGGTGGCACTCTTCGGAGAGAAGAAAAAACAAGCAACAACTCAGAAACACGTCAAACGTGCCACGCCATGCCCATGCGCGATAGCCGTTCTGCATTCTAAATAACAATAATAAATGCAATAATTTCAATAATCAGCACATACTGAGCTCGAAAATGATGAACGTCAAACATCCTCGAATGCGAATCAATACGCGCGAAACGCACTCGCACGCGCACGTGAAACCAAGACGAATTGTTGTTATTATTATTAATAGCATTTTGAGGTTGATCGAAAGCACCGTTATGATCTTCGGTTTTGCTTCAGACACGCGCATCTCTCGAGCACAATCGACGAAAAAAAAAATCAACACAACAACCGTATATTCTCTATATTTAAGCGGCACACTCACGCTCTGATGACGGCCACAATGCAATGCACATGGTAAATCGAGAAGGAAATACTGCAAAATTCGTATGATCGCGATCAAGTGAACGAGCGCGCGCGAGAGAGAGAGAGAGACAGAGTGTTAGATCGCGTTTATCCGTTGATTTTTGTTTTTCTCTCGCTGTGTAGTATTTTTATTCATTATCGAATATGTTTCTTGCGGCCAAGTGCGTGCGTATCCGAAACCGAAATATTTTTCGTTTTGTACGAAATAACACTATGTCTTGGTATGGATCATCATCATATGCACACACACACACACTCTATATTTAATGCATTTTCAAGGTGCATGGAGTGCGATTTAAAGTGAAAAATTTAAAACGGCAGTGCCGATGAGGCGATGCCAACACACCGCAAAGATAACAACAAACAGCAGAGAGCAGTAGTAACACACAGCGATCAAACGACGGAAAATGAGCAAACGATCGAACGAATGAATAAAAAACAACACATCGCATCAACTTTAAAAAATATGGAATAAGAATTGCACCTACGGCCATGCTACTGCATTTTACAACCAGATAGGCTTGATGTGTGCACACACCGAATATAGTACGCTTAATTGTATGTATCTGTGCGCGAGCTTTGGCGTTGCATATTTAATTTTTCTCGTTGTTGTTGCTGCTTTTTTTGGTCTTTCATTCGATTCGTTTGTGTCCTGATGTGTTGTCGAAGCGCTGCTGCTCGTGTGGCTCTGAGCCGTTTGCTGATGGTCGTCGGTGTGTGTGTTTTTTTCGGTGGTTCATCACATTGTGTTTGCATCATTTGTGGCACCCGTAGCCCAAGCTCAATGTCAGCCGATTGGCGGAATCATCGTTTTGTCGTTATTGTTTCTTATCATAGTCTTCGGGGCCAATGATTGGTGTGCAACGTGCGAGGCGCATGTATGTGTGTGTGTGTGTGTGTGTGTGTGTGTGTCGATTTTGGTTATCAACAAAAATAAATTAATTAAATCCGACGCGAATCCATGTAACTCGGCATTGTTCCACATGCCATGGCTTGCTGATATGATCCAGCCAAGCACTTGATTTATTACTAATTGAAACATAAGCTTTTGCCTCTCTTTCTACCATTTTCTCCCTGCTCAGTGAACGCTCGCACTTCCCCCTGTTTCGATTGTGCACCTCTTTTAACGTGTCGCCGTCGTTCAATGCGAAATTATTTGCATGAATCAGTTTCGGAAGTTTTCTTCGCTCTCTGGCATTGTGCACACATTCTTCTTCGTTTATTTCCATTTCGATGCATGAATTAGCGGTGTGCTTGCGCCAGTGCGAAAAAGCGTTCAGCTAATTCAACGACATGTCTGTCTTTCTCTCTCTCTCTCGTTCTTTTCGAAACTCGGCCATATTTTATCGGCTGCCCGGTTGAATGACATGTAATCTTTAACGTCGCATTTATCAAAGGCAAAACAGTTGTATTTTATTTTTATCTTAAACGCTCGTAACGTCAAACGAATTCCTTCATTGTGATTGCTTGATTATGAAAGCGATGTGTTCGTGCTGTGGTTGTGGTTGTGTGTATGTGCGAGAGAAAGAGTGAGTGTTTGCGTTTTTTACGTTCTTTCGGTTTGTGTTTTTTTTTTTGTTGTTGTGGATTGCAAACCGGCTGTGCATCAATTTGAATGTGCTACTGGACATTGTGCGTCGATGAACAGTTTTTTTTTTCGTTCTGTTCATTCCTCTTCTCTCCATTGCTGGCTGAAAAGCGTTTTCCGTCCGGCAAATTGCGTGCTCACACAAAATATTCAACAGCCTGAACTAGTTTGTGTGAGAATGCACACAGCGAGCGAGGTAGATAGAGTTCGAACGAGATAGGGTGAGACAGATAGTGAGGACACCAAGAGCCGAAAGGTCGTGTGTAACCAAAGATTTCACAAAGCTATTGAATTCCCTTACGAATGAGCGATCGCTATGTGAATAAAAACCGAAAAGCATTCCAGATTCGCGGCATGATAAACATTGTCAATGCACCTTTTTTTTACTGCTGCTGCTGTTGTTGCATCGATTCTATCGATAGATTTCTTTTCGTTTTTTTGTTGTTGTTGTTTACTTTTGTTTTTCAAATAGGCGCAATGAGCATGTAGAATTTCTCTGTGTCTCGTGTGGTGCGCTTTTCTCCAATTCATTGCAACAAAAGAGGAGCCTGTGTGTACATATATTTATACGCATAAATAAATACGACATTCCAACTACATTTCAGCCTTGTACCTTGTAAACGAATGAACAAGTTATAAAACAGTGCATAGAAGAAAGAAGCGAACGAGAGAAAAAAAACACATAGCAAAATCACGCACTAACGAAATTTAAAAAAAAAAGATTCAGTGCGCGCGCACACTGGATTTGTGTTAAAAATGTTTAATTGCGAGAACATCTTGGGTTTTGGATTTGTCTGGTCGGCGAAAAATGCCACTGTGTGTATGGTCCATGGCATCGTCGTCGCATGTAATGTGTACGCATTTGTTTCGGAATATATCGGTTGGCCGAATGAACGAGTAGATGAAAATAAAAAACACGGCGGCTCTGCCACCTTAATTTGGTATGGATGCAACTCACATTTGGTGTGAGAAAGAACGAGAGCCAGAGTGAGCGAGAGAGAGAGAGAGAGAGAGAGAGAGAAATGCGTACAGCAAATAAATATAAATGTGCATTGGAAGGAAATCTGGCAACATATATTTTATCTGACAACATGAAATATGGCAATAGCCCACAGCATTCGACCGATAGCCAAAGACAAACATAGGCATAAAAGGTAAGCCAAAGAATCACATACGTATGCATTCATACACATATGTATGCGCGAGCATACACACAAAAAGAGCGACTCTCCTAAGAGAGCGCGGTCGAGAACGAGAGAGAGAAAGAAAATTAATACTACACCAGCACATGGGCTGATGACGCGCTCACACTCTCGCAAGAACGAAATACTCACAACTCTCAAATTATGTAGTGAAAAGAAGAGAAAAGCATAAGTTGTTGCCACAGCAGCACCACCACCACCACCACTGATCGAAGAGCGAACAGCACGCGGCTACAGAATTATACGAATAATAGTAATAATTTTTCTGTATTATGAGCGAAAAGAATAGAAAGAGCAATGAATGTGAATACGGAAAAATGTGAAAAAATATTTCTTGCTGCTGTTGCCTTTTCTCTTCACTCGAAACGCTTCAGAAGTACGAAAAATATGTATTATTGAGAGGCATTTGAGTGGTTTGCTCTTCTATTTCGAATTGATTGCATACGTGATGAGCGCGTCCGTGTGTTTGTTTGTTTGGTTGGTTCAGCCATCGATCGCACTCACCGTGTGTACGTATGTATACGTGTTTGTGTTGGTCAAATGTGCGCGCGTTGCTTACAATCATCGATGTTTTTAATGAAATTTTTTCTTTTCCATTCCTGTTCTCGTATCGGTTTGTTCATTTTGTGTGTTCGCTATCATCGTTCGTTCTCGACTCTCTCTGTCTCTCAACAAGACTGTAAACAAACGTTGGTGTATTGAATCGGCTGTGCTGTGCGATGCACTGCACTGCACTGCACTGTGAGGTAAGCTCGCGCAATGCTCTCTTTGACGACTGACGTTCTTCATCGTCGTCGTAGTCGTCCCTGTTCTTGTTGTTGTTGTTGCTGCTGCTGTCGATGGGATAATGTTTGTGCTTCGTCTGGTCACAAGTGTGAGTGTGGAATTCCATTTCATTTTACAATGTTTTAAAACACACATATCGGCTGTGTTGTTGTTTTTTTAAATGGTGGAACATTGTCGTCATCGACGTCGTCGTCGTCGTCGTCGTCATTTTGCGCGTGGTGTGTATATATGTATCCACACAAAACCCGTGTATGCTCATACCTTATACGAGACTATTATTTAAATTGCGCTCTTCTTCATAATATTAATTGGTGTAATTCTTTTCTGATAAAAATGCTACACAAGAGCACCAACAGACAGAAGAGCGAAAAATCAAACTGTATCTCTCTTTTCTGATCGTTTGTTTGATCGTTCGTTCTCATTCACCCAAGTCTTACAAACGTTGTGCTGTGGCTCATTTCTGTGCGCTTGCTGTGGTGAAAAGAAGCTTGGGCTTTGTTTTTCGGTCTTTATGTCGAAGCCAACAATAATAGCAACATCATCAGCATAAACATACCTTTAAATATACGCGTCGACGTCTTCGATGTTCTTGTTGTTGTTGCTTCTTCGTGTTTTTTTTCGTTCGTTCGTTCGTTCGCTCTCTGCTCTCTTCTGTTTTCATTTTTCACTTTGATTAGCATACCTCAGCCGAGCAAAGAGTGTGCTAAGTCTGTTTTTGTTCCCTTCTTTTGCTGTTCCAAATGGCATATGAAGGAACGACGACCAAGAAAGAAAAGGTAAACTGGTTCTATATTATTACTCACTCACACACATGCGATGTGAGATGTGCGCGCGCGCTCGCGTTGCGCTACGATCATCACATGCACGCGAAAAATACACCGAATGCCATCTTATTCTTCACCGGAGTTGTTGCTGTTGTTGTTGCTGAAAGTAATCAACCTGGTGTTAAAGGTGTTTTCATTTCTCGATCGAATTTTTCTGTTTTCGCCTGTGTGTGACTTTTTAGTCTGCTTCCCCAAAATGCCCAAGCGCTCACACACAAATCGAAAACCAACGTCGAGTCGATGTTGGAATCAAGAGAGCGAAAGAGCTGGCATACCGATTGTCGATTGCGTTCGTCGTCATCTTCTTCATCGTCATCGTTGTCGTCGCCGTTGTTGTGCATTATCAACCGACTCACAAAATTGCCTTTCTTGAAGTGCTACGAAAGCGAGCAAGAGTGTGAGAGACGAAAAATTTGACTTTTATATTTACAATTTTATTATAATAATGCTTTAGCGTTATTATTTTCGTTGTTATTGTTGTTGTTCCTTTGTGGAACGATTCACTCGATATTACATTTTACATTCTTTTATGTCGTTCACTCATTCGCCCGTTCTTCTGCTCCACGTACGTTCCATTCGTATGGTCGTTTTCATCATCATCATCATCATTTCACTGTGCTGAGTGTCTCTGTGTGTGAAGCACATCTCACAAGTCATTCCGAAGTTCTTACATTCTTGAGATTGTTATTTAACACAGGAAAAAGCGTGTACGATTCACAGAATAGCAACAACAACAACAAACCCATCGACCGTAAGAATTGAGAAGAAGACGTCTCTTCAACACTGTCGAATTTATGCCATTTAATTGATGATTTAGAATTTTGGATGGTATTTTTACGCTTTAAAAACTAGACATTTCCAGGTTGTGCATGTGTCTCTAGCAAGAGATGAAGAGGTTGAACGCGCGAGCACATGCGCACAACAGAAATAGAACACACTTCGATGGAATTCTAATTTGCAGCGGTCGCAACATACATAAAATTTTGCTAATGGTTTTAAGTGTGTGCCCGTGCATATATGCTCTACTCAGCTCAGCTCGGTTCAGTTCACAGATGTGAATGCGATCGCGAGCGCGCGCATACACGAGGTGCAATCATAATACTAATAATTTACAACCACAATGCTAAATTTATGTGTAAAATGTTTTCATTTTGATTTATCGCAAATTGAATTTTGGTGCTATAAAAAGCCGCGCAACAATGTTGCTTAGTAGTATGTGAGTGAAAGAAAAAACTACCGAAAAAAGAAACGAGCACAGATTTTTTTTCTTTCTGCTTCATCTGTGTAATGATAGCTTGGAACGGGTTTCAAACAGCAATGGTCGTTTATATGGATGCCCAATGCCTATTGAATAAGATGAATCTGTTTGGCTAATTTTTAGAAAATAAAATTTTTTAATTGAATTTTTCAAATAGTTGAGCGTTCAGTTCGAACGTTTGTTTTGTGGTTTGAAAATGAGGCGGCATGCGCGAGAGCGCAAAACGTTTGTACTCGTTGTGTGTGTGTGTGTCTCCCTCTCATTCTCGTCTAATGTCGAGTATTTCCTTTTTGCAATGGCATTTAAATGGCATGGATGTGCGTGCATTTTGTTATGAATATAATCAAGAATTTACTCAAAGCGCAATGCATAATATAAATTGATCTCGGGCCGATCTCAGGTCCGTGCGCGCTGCTCTCGCTCACATTCGCGCGAGTGTTCTTGAATTCCACAGTAATGAAAGAGGCTGTATAGTAAGAAAGGAAAGCACTATGCAGGCACATCAATCGCATGTACAAGCCATTCTCTCTCTTTCTCTGTGGTATAGACAATTGTGTGTTGTGTTGGGCATAGGCCGAGAGAATCCATTAAAACGCGTTCTTCGGTTCTCGGTGTGCCTTTTTTCTCTCTTTTATTTTTTTTTATTCATATTCATTCGTTTCTATCTATTGAGTTCGTGGTCGTTTTGGGTTTTCATTTGTGCTTCATTTGCTTGCGCTGGCATTGGAGTTTTTCTCCGTGTGTTTGCTGTGTTGCACTGTGCTGCGTTGTTGTTATTGTTGCTCATTTCCCTCAGTCAGTCCGATAACAATTTGTGACGGTACATTTTTTTCTCTCTCTTTCGCTCCACACTCATCCATTTGGCGTTGAGTGCGAGTGTATGAGTGTGTTATTCTTTTTCTTTTTTTATCTCTAGTTCTATTCCTTCTTCTTTTTTCATTAATTTCGAATTGATGGTATACACTTTTAATAGTTGTAAAGCCTTTTTTGCTCTGTTCTATTCTGTCGACAGGCCATTTGAAATCTCGTACAGACAAAGACAAAGAGACGGGTTAAAAGCAATAAACACTCTGATTCTCTACATATTTTTTGATTCATCAATATCGCCGTATACAACATACACACACACACAGCGCGAGACCGAACATATCATCATGTAACCTTTGTTTCCACCAACAATCTCTCACAATGTGAACTAATATGGCAATCGTCTCCCTCTTTATATCAATTGGTGGGAGAGACAGACATTCATTTCAAATCAGAAGAAGAAAGAATGAAAACGAATGAAAGAAATCCTCTAGAAATCTGGCGTTCTCTGACACTTTTTAATAGACTTGAATTGAAACGATGAAGTTTTTGTGGATTTTTTCTGGTTCATAATTTCTACTTTGTGTCAAAGGCTTTGTGCTGCGCTTGACTTTTGCCACGGCTGTAACACAAATAACAGATAGATAAATCCTTTATGCATTGCATAATGCATACATAATCCAATGAATGAAAATTAAAGAGTGGAAAAATGCCACGGCGATCGAAAAATAAATGAATAGAAAAGATATTCGAATCGAAAGAGAAAAAGAAAAAACAACGATTTTACGCTGGAAGAAAATCCAATAATGAGCATATTTCACTCATAAAGGAAACAATTTCCAGATGAAATTATCTTAAGCCATTCAATTCGAATCACCATCATCATCATCATTTAAAATTAAAATTATCAACCTCTTCTAACACGATTCGAGGCCATTCATTGCGATATTGGTGCGGCAGCTGGAACAGCCCATCCGGAATATACGAAAAAGGATTTCACACCTTTTTCCCCCATATCTTGTCGCGGCACACAATGTGTACCGCCCAGAGATAAGACGTTTAAGATGAAATTATCGTTATTTTGAACTTAGATACAATGACGGTGACGACAACGGATTGGGATTTACACGACGTATCAAACCGAAAATATGCGGCTGTGTGATCATCATCTCTCGAACGAAACCATATCATTTCCATGTTAATTAAATAATTTCTTTTTTTTCGTCTGTGTGTTGTTTGTTCGTGATGATTTTTCGAATGAATTAAGAGAATAAATAGCTTTGAATCGTTCTTCTCTTGCGAGCTCGGTAGAATGGAATACCACAGAAACAAAAAATGTCGTATAATAAACTCATTAAGAGATTTTGACTCACTCAACGACCGTTGATTTGTGCACAGCGCGCACCGAACGCAATCAGAAAAATGCCTTTGTGTATGACACAACTTATCAAGCCTCCGATGACCACTCACAACACCAAAAGAATCCAACGCAAACACACACACACACATAAAGAACGATACAAAAATAAATTTATTTTAAAACAAAAATATATGTAAATTTCGGCTTGAAAATTTATAGCAACTTTTCAACGTAATTTACTTAATGTCAGATACGAGCTTTGATGTTGGCCTGACTTTGTTTTGTCAGTTTTCGATCTCTCTCGCTCTGTGTGCTTGTGTGAGAGATCAAATCGAATAAAATCAAGAAAGACGATTGCAATACATATTAAGGCCGCAGCATCGAGCGCTGTCCGTTAAATGCTCTAAAAAAAGTCGTGGGGAGCTTGATTTTATCGCTTGCAAATTGATTTCATTTAAAAATGATAGCATAATTCAAATGATTGTTCTTTTTAACTAATTCAATTTCGAATTTTGTACGGAATTAAATGATGTGATTTGAACGAAGAGCTGGTGCAACAATGTGTCGCTTAAATATTCGCTTCGAAACGAATGAAAAATTTCCGAGAAGATTACAAACGTATTACCCACGATTTTTCCCAAATATAAAAAAATAGTGTATGTGTGTACCGCGTCCGCTGCTGATCGAAGCCGCAGCCTGCGAAGATGCGTTCAATGATCGCAAACAACTTCATTAGCACCAAAGTCACAAAACATGTCTCTCGATCTATTGCTGCTGCTCGTATTTCTTTTTCAAACGATTTAAATTTCAAATACTGTAAATTAACAAAACGAATCAACGTGAACGACGCTATCGAAGCCGATCACCGGCCAAGGAAATGAACATGAGAAAAAAGAGAGACGATGGACGAAAGCAAGAGAGATGAACAGAGAGTAGAAGAAAAAAGAACGAACATCCGATCATGGAAATAGCGACAAAGATGATTTCGACAACGGTAAAAATTAAGTAATCAAAAATCGAAAAATTTTAATCTTTCATCGATCTGGTGTATATATGTCTTAAACTAGAATCTTTTTTTCCGCTTCTTCTTCTTCTTCTTCGTTCGATGATTATAATTGTAGTCGCCTACTTTATTTGGACCGCGCGAACCGAAGTGAACAAAGTTTCCATTTGGAAAAAGAAAAAAAAAGACACACAACTCTAATTTTAAATCGACACTTAAAACCTTTATTTTTATTGGTTTTTGTGAAATTTTTCCTCTCTGTTTCTTACTCAACTTCTTATACGAATCGGAATCTAATTTTTGTTTTTGCTGTGGCTGTAGCTGTTGTTGTTGTTGTTATCGTTTATGCTGTTTTGAGAGACAGTTTTAAATTCACGAAGATGTATATACAATTTTGAAGAATCGCTTTCATTAATTTAGAGTTCAAACTAATGTAGAATCGAAAATGGAATGGCAAGTCGTTTGGCAAAGTCTCTCACGTCGTATTTGCACGAGAAGATAGACAAATGGTTTCAAAATTAAGAATACAATCTAATTCCCGTGTGTATTCAACGCTGGCGAGCGGGAGATCGAGCGAGACAGAGAGATATGTAAATCAAATTAAAATCATAATATGATCACCGTGAAATGTTATTGCCTCATTGGACCGATTCTATCCATCTCATTCTATCCTTCGTTTGTTCTTTTTCCCTAGCATTGTTTGTTTTTCGATTGTGTCTTGGGCCAAACAAATGGTTTTGCCGAGATATCCATTTGCACCAGTTGAATATTATGGACATGGAAATAAGAGGAACAAGATGCAAATTGAAAAGCAACACAGAAGAAAAAAGACCGAATTGAACGTGATTCATCTCTCGTTGTCGCTTATTTTTTTTGCTCGTTCTTTTGCTCTTCTATTATGATATAATGGATGCCAGCCGATATGTTCGTTGACCGTTTCAGCAGAAACTCATGTAAATATGTATCTCTGTCGAACCGTCTTTTCTCCAAATCACACACACAGAATGAACAAAAAAAAGAGCAGCACCAGCAAATCGCAACAACAATAACAACTCGCGGATAGAGCATTTGAACGATGTACACAAACGAAGAAATTATTTTGCCTTTTTTTTTGTTTCGCGATTTTTTCTCGGTTGCCGTAGATTTTCAATGAAAGATTGCAAACGGTTTGCTACCAGAAATCGCGTTGTGTGATCGTTTGTGTCGTGTCGTGATATACAATTCGTTTTTTCTACATGAACAGCAGAAAAAAATGTTATCGTATTCCCGACAAAACGAAATCAACGAAACAGATGAATGACTCTAAATTCTTGACTTTTGTTTCGATTTCCTTTGGCCATTTGCGTTCTTTCTTCTCCGTGTGTGTTGTATGCTGTTTTCGTTTCTCTCGTTGTATTCATATCTATTTCCTTCTGGCTGTGACACCACGACGAGCAAATGATGCGAATCCATCGCAAGAATTGTTTTTCTCTTGCTGCTGCTGCGCTCGTGGTGAAATAGAAAATACCGTAATTCATGCACGACATTAACTAATAATGGCAAACAATAAATCTCGCAAACAAAGTATTTTTCCAAATGGATAAATACGAAAATCTGCCTAGACAATTGATCCGGAGCTGTTAATAGTAATTTTTGTTTTGTTCCCGACTCCTTTGCTTTGCGTCGTGTGTTTCCATTTCGCATGGAAAACTGTGCTATATAGTAAAATAATGAATGTTTTTTTCGAAAGCAATTAAATGGTTTTGACTTACCTTTAAAATACATTTGCCCTTTGGATCATTCTCGCTAACCGTGGCATTGTAGAAGCTTTGATCGAAGATCGGTTCATTGTCATTGACATCGTGGATTTGGATGAAAACCGTTGCAGTCGATGACATTGGCGGTACACCATTGTCTCGTGCCTGCACAATCAACTGTGGCACCGGCTCCGTTTCGCAATCGATGTGCGTTCGTGTGGTGATCAATCCGGTGTTTTGATCGATTTGAAACCAATCCGAATGCGTATTCGGTGTATCCAATATGGAGTACGTAATCACCGAATTGTTGCCTTCATCACGATCAATTGCGGCCACTTGTAGAACTGATGTGCCCGGATCGGCTACCTCCATCACATTCGCATGGTAAATTTCCTTTTCAAATTCGGGCGCATTGTCGTTGCAATCGGTTACTTTCAGATAAATGGTTTTGGATGCGTGCAACGGTGGATTGCCCTGATCGGTAGCCACGATGCTCAGCGTGTAATTTGGCTGCACTTCACGATCCAGCGGCAACGAAATAATTACCAAATAAATTATACTATCGCGTGTGGTTAAACCAAAATGTCCATCACCCCCAATCAGTGAAACGTTCACATTGGAGTATTCGGTTTTTGAATCGGGATCGTTTACCGAAATGCGTGCCACAAATTCGCCCGGCTGTGCATCTTCCGATATTTTCGGTGTTGCATCGTCACTCAGGAAAATTACATTGATTATTGGCTGATTATCGTTGACATTCGTTACCGAAATGGACACGAACGCCGTCGTTTCCAACGGTTGCTCACCATGATCACGGGCCACCACAACCAATTCATGCAGCTCTTTTGTTTCAAAATCCAATGGCTTATTCACCGAAATGATGCCGGTTTTGCCATCAATTTGAAACATTTGCTCACGATCACTTTGTCGACGATTTATTGAGAATTCAATTAAACCATTGTGGCCAGCATCAATGTCACTGGCATACACCTGAAGCACTTTTGTACCGATCGTTGCATTCTCCGGCACCGATGCAAAGTATCGGCTTTGATTGAATATCGGTGTATTATCGTTAACGTCTTGTATCGATATATTCACGGACATTTGACCGCGTAACGGTGGATTACCACCGTCAATCGCTTCAATCACTAAACTATAAAATGGTGTGGTTTCTCTATCTAAAAATCCATTGATTTGTAAGTCCAAATATAAAACACCGTCACGTTCACGGTGTGACGACAGCCGAAACGCATTGTTCACATTGCCCGACACAATATTATAACGTTGCGTATTGTATCGCCCTAAATCTAAGTCACGTGCCGGATTTAGTGTACGCTTTACATCGCGCGGTGTATTCTCCGGAAATTCAATATTCATCGATGGCGATGGAAATATAGGCGCATTATCATTTTCGTCCAGTACACGAATTAACACTTTAATATTGTCGCCGCTAATCGGAATGGCGACAAATGAATAGGATGCCCGTGTTTCACGATCCAATAGCACTTTTGTTCTTATTTCACCGGTCGTATGATCAATGGATAGATCCGGTTCGACGGCACTACCTTGCACCGGAACGATTAAATACGGTGGGCCACTATCAACACCGTGCAAAAACTCGCCAATATAACCGATTTGATAACCAATTGGTACGCCTTCTGACACTTCTAATTCGCATACATGTTCGGCCATTGTTTGGCTGACCGACGACGCAATGCACATTAGCATTGACCACCACAACAGCCAAACTAGTCGCCTCATCCCAATGAGACACAACATTTTTGTCGTCGTCGTCGTCGTTGTTGCCGTTGTCGTGGTTTGTTTCGTGGATGCTGCCATAATTTATCTTTCACCTACGTGTACGCATACAGCAGCAACTCACCGCTTTTTATCATCACCGATTAAAATTATGTAAATGAACCATTGCGCGTTATAGCTGCCTCAGATTATACTATGTTCTGTTTCAATGACCCCTGTGTCGATGCTTTATGATTTATTTCGAATGGGTTTCGCTCGCACACACTATATCGCTTACTCTTCGGTACTCTCGCTCGTTTTTGTCCACTTGCTGTCGCAGCGTTCACTCTCTGGAAAAGGAAATTAACAGATAAAGAGTGAATAAAATATTGGAAATAAAAACTAGTAAAGATAGAAGCATCGATCGAGAATTTAAATTGGAAAAGAGAAAAAACAAAAGCTAAAACACAGAAAAGAAATATCATTTGGTTTATCATTTGCGCGCTGTGTGTGATTGGGTTTGAGTTACATGCAAATTGGTTTCGTAGAAAAATACCAGTTGGAAAAGCCACAACTTTTTTCTTTTTCCAAAGACATTTTTTTTCTTTACTTCCCTCAATCGAGTTCAATCGGATGCATTTTTTTTCTTCATTTTTTTCCTTCATTTTTTTCTGCATTTTGAACTGAAAAGAAAATCCATTCATTGTCAATAAGAGAGTTTTGCCCGTGATAATTACATTTGCAATTTGTGGCATCGACTGTGACTGCGACGTTTTTTCACTGGAAGTGAAATGCAACCGAATCGAAGCGAAGTGAGACAAGTTATTTGCCTCCCATTGACAGTAATGTTTCGAAAGTTTTGTGCAATCGGTGCAAATGAACTGTGTACCGCTTGTGTGTATGTGTCTCTCTGGAGATTTTTTTTTAAATTTTACGCTTTTCGATCGCGATGTCGGCTTTTAGCCTTTGGAATTAATATTTTAATTACCCTCAATTGAACAATGCGAACAATAATGGGCATTTCAAGACGATGCCAACGAAGACAGAAACAACACATAAAACGTATGAAAAGAAAACTAGTTTGGTGCGTTGTGGCGATGCAAACACACGCGATGACAAATATAAAAATCTTATTTGTTTGTTGGCTGGCTGGCGGTCTGGCTGGCTGTTTCCACATGTATGAAAATTGCTTACATTGTGGCTAATTAGGAGATAAATTTTATATTTATGACTGTCGATGCATCGACATGTATTTTGATGATGGTCAACGCACAGACAGATGAATTCAGCGCACAATAATGGGATTTATGAAATGAACAATGAAAAGTTTTTATTTTTTTTCTCTGTATCTAGAAAATGTTTATGATTTTCGGACGCTTGATGCCATCGGACGGATGAACGACCAGAAATGGATGAAAGCAATAAGTTACGACAAGTATTTTTTTATGCGTTCGTTTTTCGAGTGAGAGAGAGAGAGAGAAAAGTGGAAAAATAGGGAAGTTTTTTTTTCAACAAAAATTATTGTTGTGCGTGATGTTCATAAAAATCCCATGGCTACAATTGAAATGCTAAGTATGCGCGTCAACTTGCATCACTTGATTTTTCTTCATTGGTGTCGTTGTTGTTTTTTTTCTCCAATTCGCCGCGCCATTTTTTTTTATGCCTAGGCAATAAAACGTCTTGATAGAATACTATGTTAAACCGAAACAAATATTGTCTTTGTAACTACTCGCTTCTTTCTAGGAATAGAACAGAGAAAAAAAATGAAGAGTTATACCGCGATAAGAGCATAACATTGAAACTCTTTAACAGTCGCGGCGTGGAGACTGAAAATAAAAAAAGAAACGAACAACGACATGAAGCCAAACGACACGCCGTATAATTCAATGCACTGTTAAAGGTAACATTGTTAACGAGCGACAAGAAGATTAAAGCCCGAGTGGAAAGTGCGCAGTGAAAGACCGAAAGGAAATGCACAACAGTGACACAAACACAAACATACGTGAAAAAAATCAAATCTATATCTCTCTCTTCACCAGAGAGTATATTTTCATAGGCCATCTCTTTGAATTTGACAAAGAGTTGTGTGTGTGCTGCGCGATGAAGAGCATAGCGCTGAAGTTGTGTTAGCGCGCTCTTTTTTATATCATCGTTTTATCGTTATCATCTAATTCATAAATTTATTGGCTGTTGTAGTAAGAAAAGATGGTTTTGCTTGTTGTTGTTTGTGTTCTGTTTCGTCGTCTCCCTCTCGTTCTCTCTCGCTCACTTGCAATGATTATTATTTGCCTATGTTTTGTGAGTCTATTTTTTTTTGGTTCTTTTTCTATTTGAGTAAGTGCGCGCGCACGGTGTGTACTGAAGTCGAAATGCACACGCCGATTATTAAACATTTTTCGTATCTCTCCGTGACTTTGTGTCGTTCGGTGTAATAAATCAAGCGCACTGAGCAACATGATATTCGACTCTCGGGCACACCGAAAACTCGTCCATACGAACAAGTCATACAAACGATAGATTATGTCGCCTTTTTTCCATTTCGTTCTCTTTCCCTCAGTTCGTGGTGTCTTTTTTTCCTTCGTCTTCTCCTTTTCGAAAGGCGAACCTGAAAATGGCACTCGAACACACCATTTACTCAGTCGCTCGTTCGTTTGCTCAGTGTGCGCCTGGGTGACAGTCAAGAGAAAAATATAAAATCGCCAGAAAAATCATCTACTATGTTTTTCGTCATCATACATATACGGCGCATATATGCGAAGCAATTGGAATGTGCAGTGCCACACAAATTCATAATCTCTTCACCCTGTGGCTTTACCATTTCGATGGGCATAAACCCATTCATTTCATCTCTATTGGTGTTGGCAATTTTTTTGTATGTCATTTTTTTTTGTTCGCTCTGTGGCGGCTGCGTCGCATATTCGCTCACTGCCGGCATTTGTAGCAGTTAATTTTCACGCTATTTGTACGATTCGCTGCAGCGTGTTCACCAAATCATAGCATATCTCTCTGCTTTCTCTCTCTCTCTCTCTCTCTCTCTCTCTCTCTCTCTCTCTCTTGTTGTGACTCGCTTGGTCTATTGAAATTCTTATCCGTCTTTTTGCATAATCAATTATATTGCTGAATGCGCCCATTGCACACTCACCTTCGTCTATGTGTCTTTTGCACCGCCACATTTTCCATGTATCAAATTAATTATTATTTAAATATGCCTCGTCGAGCTGAATGTGCATGCGCATTGCGCTGCATACAATGAAATCATCATTAGGCTAATAGTTGATTAGTTTGCCAAATGACGGTTTCTTTCTTTCTGCCCCAGCAATTCGATTCCCAATTCGATTCGACCATTTTTCCGTGGTGCGCTCGCGCACACCAAATCATTTCTTTTCTCGTACGTGTGAGATAGAAACGTGTAAAATTCAAGTGAAAGTTGTTTGACCAAATAGCTGAACAACACAAAAAATTCGCATCGTTTGCCATGGCTATATTTCATTTTAAGATAAATTGTGGCTTGCAATTACTACTGCAGCGAACGAGTGAACCAACCAGGCAGCCAGGCTGGCTCGAGTCAAAAGAGAGATGTTTTCTTGTGGCTTTTTGCACTTTTTCCCTGTTGATGCCGATGCTAGTAAATCGCGCAATTTTGCATATCGGATTTTTCGTTTGTGTTTTTTTTTTTCGTCTTCTTTATTAAACATTTTTTTCTCCTTTTGACTTTATCAAATTAATCATTGTGTACAATGTTTTACTCATTTCTATGCACTCCAAGTATTATATCAAGAATGATCAAAACAGAAAAAAGAGTTGCAAATATGGCCATATTGCGTACCATTCAATGGCGAACGCAAAATTTGCATGCGCGAGAGAGATTGTGAGCGAAAAATGGCAAAAGGAACAAAAATTATGTCATTTTAAGGTAAAATAATGAACAAAGATAGTAAAAACATTGGAAAAACATAGGCGAACAACGCAATATAAATATGCTATGTGTACGAGAGAGGATTTGGTTGGATTGTGTTGCATTGCGCATTGGCAATTGCGTTTTGGGTGCGGAAATTGTAATTCGGAAAAGATTTATGATTGCATAGAAAAAGCGAAAGGAAGATCACTTCACCAGTGCACTTTTGAAATGCACAAGCACAAGCACAAGCACCCAAGCACACAAACGGGCTGCACACAAAGTAATGCGTTTGCTCGGAGTGTTTGCATATGATGACGATGAAGTCAGCGCGCGAGCCTGCGATGGTGTTTATAATAGCTGTTCGCTGTTTGACGGATATGCCTACACGGTATTCGTATGTGGTCGACCGGGTAGAAAAAATGCCATCGGCACAAAATCAATTTCAAATGCATCGGCAACAACAACAACAACGACGATGACGATGATGTTGCTCACCTCACCCAATAGCATGAAAAGTAAAATCGGTTCGACCGTGCCCCAGCGATCTCGTGGAAAATAAAAAATTTAGCACGCAATTGCACGTGAAATTCCATAAATTGACGTTGCTTATAATATATTCGTGCTGTCATTTGTATTTCAATATATCTAGCTAGTTTTTCCTTCTTCTTCTTCTTCTTCTGCTCGAGCCGTTATGATGCTTGGTCTTGGTTCTTTTGCACTGACAAAGTTATGAGCGTATAACGGCGTGCGATGAGAAACAAATATTTATGTTCAAGTACGCGAGAGATAGAGCTGGGCAGAGTAAGCGATATTTACATGCCATGGAACAAGAACAAATTTCGTAAGATGACGGATATTATTACGGTTAGTTTACGCTTATGGGTGCTAATGTAATAATTTCTTGCTCTTTTCATTATGATGCTTTGTGTTCTGGATATTCAGACAGCAGAGAGACGCAGCACAAGATTCGCTGTCTCAAAAACCACGAAGATTTTTTTCTTCATTTCTCTAGAAAAATGATTCGGATTTTTGTCTATCTCCAGCCGTTTTTTGGCCGAAATATCGTTGTTTCTCTGTTCAAAAAAATCATAATCACACGTTCCCATTAAGTCTTACAAATCATATCTTCATTACGGTGTGTATTGTTGTTCGATGTTACAGAAATGTTGGTCGACTAATAATCATGGTTAATTTGGCCTTGCAACGGTCATTTTCTTCTATAAAAATTCATACGTGTCGTTTCTCATGCGTTGAATAAAAAAACATGTAGTTTCTCTCCGGCCATTCCATTGAATAGTCCAAACAATTTATAATCTAAATTATCCCCCGAAAACGGTTGCTCCCAAAAAACTGAACTCATAACAATTATTTTTTATATGAAAAATGCCTTATGTTTGGCAAATTAAGACTTGTCCAAAGGTTCCCACGTCCGATGAAAGAAAAAACGAAATATTTTCACATCAATTTATTTATAGAAGAATATTCTGAAATGCACAGAGAAAAAGAGAGGAAAAAAGCGGCATACGTGTTATTCGATATAAAAAAACATGATTATTATTATTCGAGAGTGTTCAATAGGAGGGCAAACATGTGCGGTATGCTCATGTAGCATGAAGAGAGTGAGCAGGTTTCGCTCAATGAATACCAAGTAATTGAGCGAGCAAGCAAGCAAGTGTATGTGTGTTTAGGCATGCATTAGAATATCCGAACAAGGAAATGCGAACAAAACAAATAAACAACAGAAATTGATGTGCAATGAGGTCTTCTGGATTTCATCGGCTGCATCTCTCTGTGAGTGAGCCAATGGCAGACGCTTTAATTGATTGCAAAACTTTTAATTTGTTCGTTAATTGAGGTGAACAATATGAGTAGATTGTCGGCGGTGTAAACTGAAACTCTGAATTCTTTCGCACTTTTGCGCACTTTCACGCTTAACCAGGCGAAACGTTTCACACGCCACGCATTGTGCACATTTCAGTTCGTCTATTCTTTTTGATCATTATTTCAAATGGAACCTCGACTCAATTATCGCTCCGAATCGAATTTATAGTGAGCAAAAAGGAAAGAAATTACACTGAAACTAAGATCATTATCCTAAGGAATTGACGATAAAAACGAGTGCCAGCTTGTGTATGGATGGCGTCGTCTTCGTCGGCGGCGGCAGTGATGATGATGTGTGAGTCATTATTCAAATGCACGTATCCAACGATTTATTGTCATTCGTTTCCTTCCTTTTCCCTTATAATTAAAGGGTAACCTGTGATTTAGCGTGGGCCGACAAACACACACACCACACCAAAGAGAAGAGAAAAGTGTATATAAATGCGGATTCTTGCCGAGCAAGCAGAAAATCAACACACCGCTGACTGATAGATGCCACCAATTTTATTGTGTGTTATAAACGAAAAAAAAGCACACACCACAACTGCGAGAACTTTCAACGAATCTGTAAGATTTGTTGTACATCGAAATGTAATCGTGTCGAAAAGTTGCGCGCGCACATACACACAGAGAGAGAGGAAAAGGAATACAAAAGACATAAGAACCAACGAAATGAAGGAAAAAAATAGGATGATAGTATGTAATGATACGTAATTATTTTTGACTGTTTTCTAAATTAGCGAAGTAAGAAAAGCCCATTTCCTGTATCACCCGATGGTTTCTGTTGTCGCACTCACTGTTGGGTTTCAGCATTATTAGAGGCCGCTTACTATTCAAAAAAAAAGAATCCGAAAAAAATAACGAAAAAGAAAAGAACTCGAAAGAGCGGGCGAGCTGGCGAGCGAGAGAGAAATGGACAAAAGAAACGAAAATAAGAACAAATGAACACGGGCCGAGCGGCAAATATGAAAACAAAGGAAACAAATGATTTTATAATGGGATTCTCTTTCATTCTATCGTGTGTACGAATCATTGAGAACCGAAACTAAGATTATAAGAATCTCTCTCTCTCTCTCTCTCTCTCGCACCGACCGCAAAATACACACAAAAATAGAGAAAACGGAACGAAGCACGGTGCTAAAGAGGAACGCCAAAACCGACGAATAAACCAAAAAAAATGATTGTCGATATGAAATGCGAGCGAATGGAATGAGTGAATCCAAAGCGAAATAAAAAAAAACATTTCAAATTTATAGGATTGTCAGCAGTTTTGTATGACACCTGCGGTTCCATTCCGCTCATTGTACATTCAGCATTGAGTAAGAGAGGAAAAAAAAACACAAAATTATTGCCATCATTCGGCATTTTAAATGCCGTATTTATTTATCCATCGATGTTTACCCTTAATGTGGTGCGCCAAAGTGCTAGCGCTGAGCCTATTTTAACTTGTCGATCAAAACAAAATCTAATTTTCTTTTAATTCATAGCCACAAGAGAACAAAAGGAGCATCTGTTTTTATCGAAAAATTACATCAAACACACTCGATTTCGTTTTTGGTCTTGACTGAAAAGGAAATGAGAGAGAGAGAGAGAAAAAAAAATGACGACGAAAAAAACCGCACATTTATGGAACGAGTTACATCTCGTCGGTTCATAAATCGTGACGCGAAAAATGCGCCGAATTTCGAAATGCAACGCTTGTGTGTGTGTTTGTTTTTTTAAGGTATCGAACCCAAAATTCCAAAAAAAAAACAAAACATTGATTCCTCGCCTACGTCTGTTGCTTATTATATTTTATCTATCTTGAGAACAAGCGAACGAGACGCTGGAAAACAAAAGCGATTAAGAAAAAGTACAGAAACAACAGAACCAAATCAAATCTCCTCACCACTCTAATTACACATATTAAAATGGTTTATATGTACATTCCACAAATGCACAATTTATGCGCGCGCTCGTTCATACAATTTCAAATGAACGTATAACTACATAATGCGCTTTACCTTTTGCATATACACATATACGTACAGCACACACAATTCCATGCATAATAACATATCGAACTGTTGGCATCGATCAGATCGAAGCTGGCTGGTTGGCTGGCTGGCTGAAAGCCAAACAACACTTATATTAAAGCATAAGGTGTGGTATTTTGTCTTGCTCATTGTAACTTTTTTGTCTTCCACTTATTTTCATTTCGAATCCGGCCGCTGCGCCGAATGAAATGCTGTTTTGCTTTTTTTTCTTTCTTATTTCTCTCTCGCGAACAAACACTCGGTTGTTTTTTTCTTCAGTTTTGCTATGTTTTCAATGGGTGATGTTTGTTGTTTTTTTAAATGCTGTTGTTCTTTTTTCTTCTCTCGCTTCATTCATCTCCACGAACTTAAAGAGAGAAAAAAAACGATTTAATTCATTGTTATTTGTTTTAGCTTGTAACCATTTTTCACCAAGTGGATTAATGTTTGCATTTCGTCGCTTTTGTTTTCAGTTGATCAGCAGATCGCGATGTTCAATCAAGCACCAAAATTTGGTCTCTGTCTCTCCCTCTCTCCCTCTCGGTCGGAACTATGGTGTGGCATTATGAGCAAGATTCGATTATGAATGAGTGATGATGAGAAAATAAAACCAACAAATCCCAAGCCCAAGTTCGGAAATAAGCAGCTAGTAGGAGAGAAATTATAGTGATTTTTGTGCCATATCATGATGAACATGGAAGTGTTTTTCTTTTCTCGATTGTTTTCATATATGAATTGCTTTGTTTTTGACGTTGATATGAAAAATGCGCACACATTTGACAGCATTGTTATGCGGTATGGCTGGGGTTGATGAGAGCGTTATGCTGAAAAATTACAAGCTCTTACTCGAAAAAAAAATACCTTTTTGCCGTTGACGAGACGAAAGAGTTTAGATAATTTGGGTTTATAAACTAAGATCATATTTCTTTGGTCGGCTTTCTCTCTCATTTCAACTAACAGCCGCCGACTCTCATTTCAACTTAACTGTGGCACACAGACTCGTGAAGTCTATGATGAATGCCACATAAATAAGCATTGTCATTTGATCACAATTAAATCAACAGAAAATGCAATTAAAACACACATATTTGTACAACTTTCACAAATAATGCATCAATTCTACAGTGAATCGGTTGGTTGGCTGGTTTGCTTGCTCATTGTTTGAACTATTGCCGAAACGAATAGAAAGTACTGAGCGAGAGGGAGCAAGAGAGACAGAGAAATATTAAATCAATATTTACCATTAATCATTTCATAAGATGCGAACGAAATGCGTCTTTATCGGTGTAATAAATTTCGAAGGAACCAACAACATCCCAAGTGAGGGAGAGCGAGCTCATTTCCAACAAGAGAATAATTCCTAATCAAAAAAGCGAAGTAGTATGTTTTTTCCGCTGTTTCAAGACTGATCGTCATCATTTTTTCTACCTGACCTGCACGCATTTCAAAATAACCGAACGATATTGTGAAAGAACCAAACACATTTCGAACTCCCAAAAACTTCGATTTCGAGTGAAAATAAAAAACAAGAGAGAAATAAACGGCCGTAAAAAATGAGGGAAGAAAAATGCTGACAGAATAAATAATTTGTGTGGTTCATAGTTTTCAATGTTGAAATTAAAACGCTTCGATTTGGATTTTTGTTCTACGCTCGTTCAATGGCTTTTTTGTTTTTTTTTTCCTCTTTCGTTTGAGATTTATTTCTTATTTCTACAGCGCGTAGAGAGAGAGAGAGAAAAAAAGAAAAGAGAAAAAAATACACAAATCTCGCTCGGTGAAATGCATTGAAAGGAGAATGGAAGGCTCGGCTCGGCAGGTAGGTGACCCATGTGATGATACAATGAAATGCATATTCTTTTCTTGTCGACGTTTTTCGTCGTTTTTTTCTGGTTTCTCGCCAGCCTTTTTCCAATTCAGCTCACTCTCCTGTTCAATATATATATTTCGAGTTGTTTTTTCTCTTCATTTTATTATTTTGTCTATTTCTATCTCGGCCGATCCCGATCCCGATCGCATTGTTATTCTGATTGTAACCTCGACCTAGCCATATAAATATTCGTTGTAATTTTTCATGCGCTGAAGACAGAACTGGGAAAAATTAAGCGCATCGAAAATGAAATCGAATGGATTTCGGAGTAAATTCGAATATTATGGTCATTGTGTTTGGAGAAGAAAAACGCTTGGTTCTGGCTATTTTTTGTTTTGTTTAGGAAGGGATATCTAATTGAAATTTTATGTCGAAACATTGGAAGAATTTTATGTATTTCTCAGCTTTTTTTGTCAGTTTATAGATCTAATAATCCAATCACAATCACAAACGCATAAAATATTTTCTGAAAACAGTTTTGAGAATCGAGTGAAAAAGAAAAAAATAACCGGAAAAGTACCTTGTTCGCCGTTAGTAAGTGGCCGTCATCCGTTGGATCGTTGATGTCTTTCGATTGATCGTTCGTTCAAAGAGATTTAAATGGCGCCTGCAATATCGTTTCGATCCTTAATCTGTCTTCTTTCTTCTGTTTTTATTTTTTTGCAAGGCACTTAAAATTTCCCGGTTTTGTTTTGTATGTGTGCGTATCCAAATGCAATATGTTATGGTTTTTGTTGTCATTCAATCGTACAAAAGATTTAGGTGCAAGCACTTAAACGAACAACCATTTCTTGCGAGTCACGTTTGTATCATTGGAATCTCTTTGTCTCGATATGAAAATAATTTTTTTTTTCCGTTGACTCGCTTCACAATTCTCACAAATGCACTGATTATTCTCTCTTTTTTGCCGATCGTTTTTTTTTCGAAGACCATTCACTTTTTTTCCTCTTCGTACACTCCGAAATAAACCACAAAATTGATTTGTTCACCGAGACACGTTTAAATTTTCGTCGGCCCAAGATATTTATCGATGGATGCAATTTTTAAGTCAAACGAACAGCAAAAACAACAATCAAAAAAACTAGAATTCACGATATGTAGACAATTTAATTCGCAAAACAAGAATACAACGCGTGTGCACTTTTTGATCATGTAAATGCTAACTAATCGCACCGTATACACATTAACAATAACACACAAATTTTTGTTCTGTTTTTTTTTTTTCTTTGCGCTTCGGTTTTCTCGATCACACTCGCTCGTTTGTTATCTATCTCTTGCTTGCGCTCGATGCCGATTCGACTTCACCTTAAAAATAGCGATATTAAGCGATGTTAGCACACTGAAATTGGCGGAAAAAAGGCGCACAGAAACTGAAATGATCTGTTGCACACAATATTTTTTCCCTCTTCTTTTCCTTTCGGTACACACGTTGCTATTGCGCGCGGGCTCTATGCTGAAAATGTTTTCTTACATAGATTTTTAAATAGCGTATTTACGTTGTGTGTACCTTTTTTTCTGCTTTATTATTATTATTCCTCGATATGCACAGACACAGAGCGAGAAAGAACACACAACAGTTCGTCGATCTCTTCAAGTAACTCGGCTGTTACTTGTTGTTGTTGTCGGTTGGGTATCTGTCTTGTTCGCGTTTTGGAGCTCAGCTCTCTTGCGCTGCCTTTGACTGAGCTGGCTGGCTGGATGGCTGGTTGGTTAGTTGGCTTGTTTGTTGCCGTTTATCTGCTTCTTTCTCTCGCTCAATGCAACAATCTCCGTGTGTGCAGAGTTTTGTTGTTGTGGTTGCTGGTTTGTTTTTGTTGCCCCGTGTGTGTTTTTTTTCTGTGTGTGTACAATAGTTAACGGATCATTGCAGTCGTTCGATGCAGTTTAATTGCGAAATTATTGGCTAAATTATCCAGTATCGTTGTTCTTATTTAAAATAAAATTTAACTTTATTTCTTCTCACTATGGGGTCAAAAGAGTTGATAAAAGCCAAGCCAAGCCAAGCCAACACAATACACACACACAGAAAGCAATTACAATAATTTTCGAAATTAAAATTCCAGCAGGAAAAATCCACAACTTTGTTTTTTCCCTTCAATATCTTCTTTGCCCGCACAATAACCATCTACACTTAGTTTGTTTTGAAGGTTTAACCTGGGATCGTTTTAGACTTTTGTAATGAATCGTCTTTTTTTATCAATGTTTTATTGCCTTTTCGTTTGCTTTGGCTTGAATGCACTTGACAAACACTTTCACAAAACAAACGAATTTCGTTGTGATAAAACGCAAACTCTGGATTTCACTTCAAACTTTGGATTCAACATCAAACAATGTCTTTTTCCATATTCACATAACGTTGATTTTGATTGATTCAAATCAAATGTGATTATTTCAATCCAATTTGCACAAAAATATAATCCAATTGTTGGTATTTTTTCTCCTCGCTACGAGTACTATTGCGATTTTACAAATTTGAATATCGTTTCACTTACGATGCGAATCAAACGAATCGCATGTCTGTCCGTACCTCTTTCTTTAGCCTGAGCCTACGATCAACTGAAGACTCACCATTCCACAACACACAAACCAAGCATGCAACAAGAAAATTCCGTACGGCAAGAGAGCAAAAAACCCGAAAAAGAAGAAGGAAACGAAAGACACTGCGCTACACGTATGGTAAGACAGTTGGAGAAAAGAATATAAAGGTGAGCGTGTGTTGTGCGCCTGCTTCTCAATATTATTCCATTATATCAATCTATATCGATGTATGGTTGAATGTTGTCCGTTGCTCTGTTTGTTGCTATTGTTGTGGCCATACGTCGATCTCTTTTTCACTGCACGAGCAAACGGTGTCGTCGGTGTGTGTATGTGTGAGTATATGCAGCCGCGCGCGTGTATGTTACCTTTTACGAATGTGAGCGTACGTCAACGGCAGCAATCGCTGCTCAAGAATGGTAAGATGCTCAAGAATAAATGCGAAAGAGATGGGAACAACGGTTTGTTTTTGTTTTGTGCATGCGGCGCAAAGCATTCACAATGCTATGCCACACAATACACACAATCATTCACTTGTACCTGGGCTTCGATCGACAAGTTGTTAATTGCATGAGCGTACGTTTGATGTGTGTGTGTGTGCGAGGCGGCGGCAGTCTGCTTGTACCAAGCGTTCCTTCGTTCGATGCTTTGCGCAACACAAACCAAATTAACAGGCTGACTTTGGCGGCTTTAGCCGCTGCTGTTGTTGCCAGCGCGCGTGCGCGCTCGCGCCTCTCGCAATTTTCTATTCTGACAAGTCAGAGTTCTGTTCTTCGGTCTCTGTGGTGTGTTTTGTTGTGTGGCTTTTGCCGTGTGGAATTCTTATTTGATGCCTTGATTTCCAGTTTTTCGTCGGTTGCACGATGCACAATGTATATGCTGGAGCCTGTGATACAAACCGAGAAACGAATCGAATACAGATCTCATATAGGAAGAGAAAGAGAAAAAAACACTCAACACGAAAATGTATTCGCAAGCACCAAAGCCATCATCATCATCCACAAAAACCATGGCTGTCATTCTCTTCTCATCGTTGCAATTGTTGCAACTTCGACATTCGGTTCTTTTTTTTACGCTCGCACTGTTCTCTTTGCTCTCTCCCTCTTTCTCTCCTCCGGTTCTTTTCCTTATGGAATGAACGAAAAATGTACGTGTCCATTTTGATTCCATTCCACATACACACCTGACTTTTGCGAATCGTCATCACCGTTCCGAAAATATTGCGAATTGGCCATTGCAATGCCGAATGCCACGGGAGAATAATTTCGGGTATGATTTCCGAAGAAATTCAATAAGTAAAATTGGACGCAAGCTGCTTGCTCAGGCAATAAAATAGGTGATTTGAAACCGTCGCCCTTGGCGATATGCAAGCCGAAAAATCCTTGGCACAGCCAACAATAAGCAGCAACAACGAATGCAAAGAGAGGTAGAATGAAAGAGCGAAAGAAAAGCATGCCGAATTTACTGTAACACAGTTCGATCAGTCAATATGTATATATGCACACACGATTGCGATAGCCGCTGCATCGATTTTGTGGCTTTTTTTTCAGCCGTCTATCGGCCGCAAAACCATCCGCAAAACCATCCGAAAAACCAATTGCAAAAACAAGGCAAAAAGAGAAGAGAAGAAAATTTAAAATGACGCGAAGTGAATTTTATCCATCTCTCATTTAAAATCGTGTGCATGTGTGTATGTGTTGCGCTGGCTGCATCAGCAACAGCGACGGCGGCGGCGGCGGCCGAAAGCGTATTTATCGCTGAAGTAGCACGAAAACAGGTTTGTTGATTTAGATTTCTGTTTGCCGTTTTTTACCTCTTTCATTCTCTCCTTCTCTGTCTGTCTCGTTGGGTATCGTATCGTGTGCTATTCTTGTTATTGCCATGCCATGTGTGTGTGCCTGTGCGCTCACTCGATCGCTGGCTGCTCTCCGTACAAACACACTTACGGGCTACTCATTCGAATTGGCTGTGTTCGGTGTGTTTTTGTCTTTTCTTTTCTCTTACGGAATATTTAAACAAACACACACTGTGGAAATGACAAATCTGATGCGCTGAACAAAAGAGCGAGAGACAAAAATCGTCGTCCGAAGAGAATAGCACACCGAACGAAGCAGCATCACCAAGACAATTTTTGTGAATATATTTGTGGTGTGTGCGCGCGCGCGCACAATCAACACGACGACACATACGGTGGAATGGCAAGCGAATAGCGAGAGAAATTGCTTTTCGATGATGTTGATGAAGTAAGAAAAAAAAGGCAACACAACAGACGAATGGAAAAAACAGAAATACAAGAAGCGAAGAAAGACAGAAGGATGGTAGGAGAGGAGAAACGACACGAAAAAAAATTGGTCTTTAAATTTGGTTCCATTGTGCGCATGTTAAGCTTCTTGTCAATAGATGATGATGTTGATTGCTCAGTGATATCTTTAAATACTCAAATTAACAGATGCTATCGCCATGGCATTGACGGTTAAGTGGACTACGGTTCGTTTGACCATTTCACATCGATGATTTCCAATTAAGAAAAAGAGAGAAAGAAAAAACGCGGGCACACACAAACAACACGGCATACAGTCCATTGCAGCCCGGCGAGAGTACGCATGGCTACAGGCGTTAGACGAAAGAGACTTTGCTGATAGCCTATCATGATGATGCGCTTATCTCATGGCATTTTATTTGAAACCACAATTAATTCCCATTTTATGACTATTCGCTTGATAAGAGCTCGATGAGCATCTTCGCTATTTTTATTTCTCAGTTTCCCAGGCTTTTCGATTGATATTGGCCACAATTTCGAAGTGATGAAATGGAATTCTTTGATGTGTGACCGGGATGGCACCAAATCACGCAAACTTTTTGGCAGGTGATTTATATTAATGGTTTTTTGGCATGCCAAAAAAACAAACACCCGCGAACACACCATTGACATGACTTTTGTATTGAATTCAGTAAATGGCTCTTGAAAATTTGGATTAGTCTAGCGAAAGTTCTACTTTGTGGAATGTTTATTGAAAAGCGCTCGAGGAGTGTTGCTCTTGGCCTATGGTCATCACCAGTGCTCCAATGCATTGCTTGCTCTTTTTTCTCTTCGTCTTTTGTTCGCCGTTGTCTTTTTAAGTAGCACTTGGCATTTGAATGTGTCAGGATAAGTTTCTGTCTTTCTCGTTGATCGTTTCATTTAAGTGGAAATAGTCTCATTGTTGGCCGGTCGGCGGGTCGATTGCGTGTGTTTGTACATTTAAATATATATATATATATATATTGAATTTAACATTCATTTGATCAAGTGTTCTGCTTTCCTTCTGTGTTGGCTGGGTTGTGCTTTGTTTTCTTTTGCATGCCGATCGGCCATGAGTAGCGTTTGTGTCGACAATTCTGAAATAATTTGCTTTTCCCAAGCGCAAGACAATGAAAACCATAAATAAATCAGTTTCAGCCGTTTTTCAATTGATTAAAGGAATGAACAGAAGAGGAAAAAACACAGACACACATACACTAGGCAGAGTGAGCGGTCGGTGTGCGCGCGCGAGCGCTCGAGAAAAACAAAACGATTGTTATTCGCATTGAAAATTACTGTCGATTTTAAGCACTCCATTGAATTGTCATTTTGTTTTGTTGTTTGCATTTGTCCACGGTTTTGGTTTTGTTTTTCTGCTTATTTCCCCCTTTTCCGTTCCGCCTTGGTGTGTTGTATATATTTTCTCAAATTGGCTAAATACTCTGTGAGCGCGCACGATGTGTGTGCCTCACTCTACTCCACTCCGACGATGGTACATTATTATCTCTTATTCAAAATTCGGTGCAGAATTCACGATTGACGATCATTTTAATCACAGCCAGAGACAAACAAACAAACGGAAAAAAAACGAGATGAAAAAAACTCTACGAAAAATAAAACGACCATTAATGAAAGCAAAAAAAGAGAACCAAATCAAAGCAAAGCGACCAAGTGAAATCCATGCAACGAAGAAAAAGCAAAAAAAAAACAAAGAATAAAAAAAACTTGGAACAAAGTCACCACACATCACACACTCGGTTCGGTTCATATTGAAGATAGAATGATTTAAATCTTTCATATATATTTAGATTAAGCGGAATGGACACGCGGAGACGAGAACAATTGTAGCAAATTTTCGCGTAAAAAGGAACGAAAAACGGGCGACGAATCAACAGAGAGAGAGAGGAAAAAACACCACGTCGTGGTCGTTGTCGTCATCGTCGTTGTCAGAATAAACACAGAAAAATCGATGTGCCCGAAGAACAAAAGCCATTCTTGGTTGATTTTTCTTCTGCTGCTGCTGCTGCTTCTTCTTCTTCTTCTTGACTCGCTCATATTGCATGCTACGCGCAAATATCGCGAATCGAGCAAAATGACATTGAACGAGAGACGAAACAAAGAGAACACATCAAAGAGTAAATTGTGGCAAAAAGAAATCAAACAAACAAGCACGAATCAAGCCAAAACTTTGAACGAAAAACGAGAAAAAAAACACACACACACAATTCAAGAAAATCAGAAAAAAAGAAAAAAAACAAACAGACACCAGAACAACAACGGACCGAACAGCGCGACGAAGACAAGAGAAATACAATCGTGCATTCAGGTTAAAACTGTTGCATTTCAAATCAAATTGCCATCATGGTCCTTCAAATCTCGGTTGTCTCATCTGAAAGATGTAGATTATGTACGTGCACACCGAAAAAGAAGCAACAACAAGAGCAGCAAAACACACCAACGACTCCACAATATATGCGTTTGTTCCAGAGAGGGAACGGGATAGAGTGCGGAACACTCCTCTTGACGATCGACTCGAATGCAGTCGATTCGCTTGGAATGTGCTGCGCGAAAGGAAGAGTGCTCCTTTAAAATGGCAATCGCGAAAAAGATGTGATTGCCTGTGAGATGTGTTCTGTGTGTGCGCGTGCGCGCCGTTTTGCGCACAACAGATTTTTATTTCTTTGTTGCTCATTTTTCCCGAGCAATGAAATGCCGAGAAAAAGAGAGAAAGAGAAAGAATTGACCGGTGATACATTTTATAGAGACGAGAACGCGAAATTTGTGCCTGCATTCACGAACGACACGAAACAAGCGATGCGAAAATAAAACCGAAAATTTCAATGAAAAATTTTCGGTAATTTTTTTTTCCGTTGTTCCTGTGCGTTTTGTTTTTTTTTTCATTAGTTTTTTGTGTTTTTTTCTTCTTATTTTGAGATGGAGATGCACACGTAACAAAGATTTCTGATAGAGGAACAGTAAGCGAGGGTGTAAGAGAGCGAGCGAGAGAGAAATATAGGGTAAAGAGTGCTTTGAAAGCGAAGGAGAGAATAAACAATGTTCTTTCTTGAGAAAGAAAGCAGGAAAGCTTAAGAAGCCGAAAAAACGCACCTAAGACATTTGATTATGGCTGAATGCTTGCATCGAATTGATTGCATTGACGCAACAACGATAACGATAATTATAATTGATCGCAGATTATTAATGGTCCCTAAAAATTGTTTTTGTTTTTGCATGCATTGAAATTAGTAGCCTGAATTTGGCGAGCCAGAGCAAGAGTCGGATCGAGAATGAGTCGAAAAACCCCGCCAGATGTTAGACTAGGATGTTAATTTGCCTGATGCACCTTCCATTCCCTCCGTAGGTACCGTAAACCTGGGTGTGTGTGTCGCACTCTTTTCGTCTCACGAGCTCCCAATGATATCTTTGTTCCAATCTTCACGAATATCTAATGGTTTCACATCAATTGAATAGGAATGGCTATCAATCAGTCCGTGGCAGATATATATATGCATTTTTTCTTATGCAGCACGAATTTCCAAATGAATGCGAATACGAATGGAATAAAAAAGCATACAAATCAAAGAGTACTGGTGTTCGTTTTTCATTTCTTTCGTGTTTCATTCGCAAATATTTCTGTTTTTCCACTTCTTTTTCTTATCATTTTTGTTGTGTCTTTCACACTACACGACGACGACAACGACGACGACGACAATGAAAGAAAAAAATATAAACGAACGAAGCCGAGCACTTTGTCTTCACACACAGATGAGATGGAATAAAACCGAATGGGCCGAATACGTGTGTTTTACTGCGAAAGCTCCAAAAAAAAGACTCGAGCGCACACACACAATTGGCAAAGGCAATTTCAAGAGATCATTGGCAAAATTTTAGCTAAACACACGGAGCATCATCACAGGCCCTTTTCACAAGCATTGCCATCGAAAGCGCACACCAACCGCACACAGGCGAAAATCCAAATCCAAGGAATTCAGAGAATCAAACACTTATTTTTTCCCTCTTCTTGTTGTTGTTGCCATCGTCTTCGATCAGAGAACACGGCAGAAAGAGGGAGAGAGAGAGAGAGAAGCAGAAGGAAGAAACAAAAAATTAACAACAACATTGCAAAAGAAAGGAAAACCAGAACGCATCAAAGGCATTGGCTGTCGACAACGTTACAATAGCATCATTATTGCGTTCAGAGTGAGAATGATCTCTGCTTAAATAATACCCATTCGAACTGGAATCACACACCAAACCGAACATAAACGCAAATGCAACGACATACAGAGAGAGAGAGAGAGCGAACCGTCGAAAAAATAGCCATCCAAGTGATAGAAGAGATGCGATTGTGGCTGCCTCACAACATACACGAGATGATGGCACGCAGTCAAACCAAAATCGAATCAGGAGAGACATAAAATTAAAGAGAGAGAGAAAAAAGAACAGCAGCAACAGCAAACAGAAAAACAAGAAGAGAACTGTGCAAAGCAACACAACACATAAAATAAAACACAAAACGAATCAACACACATGTGTGCATTCGTCGTCGCCTGATATATACGTGTGCAGAGGATTGCGCAAGCGGATTGCCTGGCACATTGGAAAAAGGAGAGACAGAGCAATTAACATACATACATGAAAATATTTTTCGCGAGAGCTCTAATTAAATGTGAACATTTTTTGTCGCCTGTTAATCAATTTTGCAATTACAGAAAATTTGGCTGTGGGTTTTTCATTCGTTTCGGTTCCATTTGGACCTTTCGGACAATCGGCACAATTCGGCAATAGATGCGGTGTGGCATGCCATTTGCCTTAGTAGGGTCGACAGTAGTAGGTAGTCGCTTTTAGGTTCAACATAAGCAGCATTTGTTCGTTTTTGCATTGTAGACGAGTTGATTGGCTAAATAAAGGAAAGCAATCGGCAAAACAAAATGAACTTTGAATTTCGAAAGACTGAAATCCTTGAAAATCATTCATTTGAATCGCTTTGGAGGCTCCGATGTGGAAAAGCACCGATCATTTGGAATTTTTTATTTATTATGATCAACCAAATCGTTTTATGTAAATATGTAAAAGTAGAAAAAAAAATGATGAAAAAGTGCGGGAGAACCGTCAGAAAGGTACAAAACACGGATTGAATTGGTTAAATGCGGTAAAAAAATAGCCAAAAGCAAAATAAAGACAACTCATCATCATTCCCTCTTCAAATGTTTCCGATAACTTCAACAAGTCGATTGTTTTTAAAAATTCATATCAAGTCAAAACTCGACGATAACTTCATGTGTATAACGAACGATAAGAAGCGGAATGTCAATGCGATTTGACGGAGACGCCGGCCTGAAACTGTCTAGTTAGATTTGACAAAAATTAAGTTCAACCGAAAGCTTCTTTGAGCTTGCGTAAGCGGCACTGCTCAATGAGCAGTGCTCATTGTATCGCTTATACTATGAGCTGAGAGCATATTAGCGACAATGAATAGAGAGAATGTTCTCTCATGTCGTTATTCCAATGGAATTCGTATCGTATTACTACGATTCCAGTTATGAAAGCAAACTGATCTTAGACAATTTTCAAAAAATGTCATTGCCGCGATTGTAGAAAACCATGAATGAAAGTTATTACAACGTACTAGCGTCATTTGAAATCCAACCAACATTAAATCGATCAAGATTTATTTAAAATAAAATCATACGCAAATTTTACTTTAAAGTGTAAAATTCAACTGGTTTTGCATCAGAAAAATATTCGAACAGAAATATTCCGATTCAGAATGAAAAAAACTGATCGTTAATTCGAATGAAAGTGTGTATACAATTAAATTATAGTTCGAAAATCACTAACATTTGTTTACTAACAAAACAAATTAACCTTTGCCATGGAATTTCCTTGTCCATGAGCTGTTTTCATCCTATTTATGCCACCAATAACCGAATGCCGACAAAGACGGATGGATCTAGACCAATAAAATTGCCTTGCGTATTTCCACGTTTCGCAACAAATCGGTTGATTCAATAAATTTCGATCACACTATCGATCGCTTTTTGCGCAGAGTCAGGGCCTGTCCCAGATAGGGCGCAAGTGGTGCGCTGCACCACGGCGCTAGGGCGCCGAAGGCGCGCGAGTGCTGAAATTTGTGCAAACTGGCGCTCAATTGCTTAAATTTTTCAAAAAAGAAAAATTCAGGCGTCGAGAGCGCCGAATGCACCAAAAGCATTTGATCAGCTTATATATATATTGAAGTGCCACTTGTATTTAAAGCACTTTTTACCAATTTAAAAATATTAAACAATAAGATTTCAGTATTTATTCAACCGACTACAAAATATATTCAGTTATTTTGAGCACCCTTTTCCATGTAATTCTCAGTAAACATGTGTATTCAAGCGCTATATTTTTGGAATGACAAAATTTTTTTGTAGTTTGCTCGCAGTAATGTATAATGTTTTCAATAAATCTAAAATGCAAATTTTCATTACTACATAAGACAAATTTCGTTGGATTTTATTCGTGCCTTTCGAAATACACGAAACACCATGAAGTTCATAATATGAACGATACACACAATAGCGTACAGAACTTTTCTAACAAGAAGTTACTCGTTTTGAGACGATTTTGAGTCTATTTCATTTCATCCTAAGAAAAGAGCGCCCTGGCAATTTTGCACCAGGGCGCAAAGAGCGCACGGACAGGCTCTGCGCAGAGTAACGATGCACATGCCGACCTAGAACATATTACATTGTGTGAAGTAGGCAAAAATGTGTGATATTTTTTTTGCCCTCATCGATTCTCTAATCGGAATTAATTACATTTTGATAAGGAATGAAGAGCAAAATACGACATTTAAACGGGATGGGGAAAATAAAAGTTGACAAGATAAGAAAATCACGCCTAAAAACGGTAATCATTAGCTTAATGTGACAAATGATTTTACGTCATTTTTAAATGATATATAGCAATTTGATAACGGAAAATATCATTGGATATCAGAACGATAACGTCGTGAAACGTGAGCTAACTCGTTTTAGTAATTGTTTGTTGATAACGGGTGTTAAGTAGATACGTTTATTGGCGTTTTGAGGTGTATAGTTTTAGGAACGTGTCTGTTCAATCGAATTGTGAAGAAAAAAATTGTTTTTTTCTCCATTCAATCTTTAGTCTGAAGATTTTAGAATGAGTCGTCAAAAAAATACAACCATTCCAGTGATTGCCCACGTTAAAAACACGCACTTCGAAGAAATGGTAGAAGAAAAAACCCACGAAATGAGGCCAAAAAATTGAAATCGCCTGTTCAAGCTCTATTTGCTATCATTTGTTTGCTATTTTTTACGATTGCAAAATAGGGTTCCTCAATTAAAATAACGCTCATGCAAAAAAACACAGATCAATTTTTTTTCGCTGTAAATAAAGTGTATGGCGTGTCAGTCAACCGATCTTTGATGAAGAATGATGGCATGTTGTAAAAACCAATGGTTTTTTAATTGTTTTATGGTCAGTAGCAATATCCAAAATTTCCTTGTAATTGGGCGCTCTCTCTCTCGCTCTCTTTCGCACAGTTTACAAATGGGAACGCATGCGAAAAAGAAAACACCAAACCAGTAATATCTCGTTTGTTGCCTTGGGTTCAGCATCCTTTTCCAGCAAAAACATCACAACCAGCTTATTTAGCAAAAATATACACACATATGTTTTGCGCAACCATTTCGCGGAATTGTCGAGAACAACAAATTGAGAAAATGGCAGTTTGATTTGGTTTTTATCATCTCGAACAGAACGAAAAAAAATTTTTTGCGTCAATTGACTTGCGAACGCAAATTTTGTCCGCTTCATTAGTTTGCATACAAAACAGAGTGAAGAGTGAGAAAAAAGAACAGTGTATTAATTTGATACAATTGGAGCGGCCGTTTTTGAGACGCTTTTTCGTCTATACTCTTCGTCTCATTTACAACCAATTTTTTCGTTTACACTGAATCAAGCTGAGGACATTCGTTAATGGCTGGCGGAATAATAATTGCGAAATTTGTTTTAAACTTAAATAAATGGAGATTATCAAAACCAAGTCACTTGTGCTCCATTGATTGGGCGTGTGAATGGCGTGGTCTAATTACAACCAAACATATTATAAGCATTGATGACTTCATTTGATGTAAAGTCAATAAAATATGGAGCAAAAAATACTTTTTGCAGCAATTGTTAATCGGTTTCAGTAGAGAGAGGAAGAATTGCTAGCATGAAATCGTCAACAGTGGAAGAATTGCGAGAATGATAGAGGAAGACACAGTGCGCTCTTCACACATGTGTCTATTATGTTATGCCCGTTGTCAAGGCATGTAATGCGCCCAATTATACAACAACCAAGTCAGCCGTCGTCGTCGTCGTCGTCGTTCTATTGTTTTATTGTGTCTACGGTCTCGATTTAACTGTCGAAATTAAATTGTTGTTGATTGTTTGCGTATAAATAAAATGAACACTAAAACATAATATGAGACGCGTTTCTCAAATTCGGTGATTCAATTTCTCTCTTTCTCTCTCTCATTAGAAAAAAAAATGAGAATGCGGCACAAGTTCAGGACAATTAATTAATTTCTTGAATGAAAATAACACCAAAAATAGACCAATTTTGTATGTTTGAACTTTATTAGACAATTATTTATCTTGCACAATCACGAATATGACATTTTAAACACAGTTCTAATATCATTTCGTTAGATTGAATGGAGACATTATGGTTACTTTGTTTGACGATGCCAACGATATTTGTCGATGACAATGATTTTATTCGACGTCTCTTTCGATCATTTTCATTCTTCTCAAACACTCTAAATGCAAAAGAATGTATTGAATGTAAGCAAACAAATATGTGAGTGACGTCGATTTATGACATTTTATCACTTCCCTTCATAGATATGTCGAATCTAATCGTGATTGTTTATGGCGCTTTGGCAAGATAAAGATTTGTATTATTCATTCATTGAATTATAATTCATGTCTATGGACATTGAATCAATACGATACGGAACAGTACCTTTTTTCATCATTTTTTTTAAATCGTAAATGATAAGGGATGGAAATTGCATCAATTTTCGTCTTTTAATTTCTTTTCTTCATATTTTCATATTCTTTTCTCTTTCTTCTCTTTTTTCCTCTATCTTTTCACTTTTCGCGCTCTCACTTACTCGACACACTCGCAAAGAGTGGCACATTAATTGGTATTGCATAAACGCTATTCGTTACATCCAATCATTGGCGAGATCGTGATCGCATGGTTCAAGTGGCTAACAATTGTTCGATTTTGTGAAGAAAGGAAATTTCCAATGTTTTAATAGCGTCTGTGCTCCATTTTTTTTCAGTTCGAAACATATGCGAGAGTGTCGGCATTGAAAAATGATGACCGACATTTTCAGTCAATATACAAATGTCATAGATTGTTTTTTTTTTAGTTATATCGTCACAAGTTCAGCAAACACGTGCTATCCGGTTTAACGGTCACTTTGAAATAGACACAAACCGACGCACTCAAACTCGACCTCTTACTTAACGAAAGCAACAAACTCATCTAACTTTTCATCGATCGAAAAATTGAAAGCAATGCAGTAACGATAAACAAAACCAGACCCTAAATGCACATTGCACTCTCGACTTTGTTTAACGATCACTTTTTATTTTTAATAATGAAACAATTTCTCGAGCTGATTCCAACGAAATGCATGGAAATTGAATCGGTTCAATCACCAAACCATTCAACAACGACAAAGAGAAATTCGCTGATAAACTTCAAATCGTCATACGATTGAGATCGTTGACTGAACAAAAAACCAGCCTGCCAAGTGCCACTTAGCCAGAGTGCCGCTCGTTTGGTGTGTGGCCAAATGGCAAATATTCCAGAATGCTAAGTACGCGCAGCTGGGAAACATATTTAAATTCATCAATTAGTCATTTTTATCCGTTTTGAGAAACAAATTTCTTGCTATAGAACGGGTTTCAAGTGGTTGGAATTGGCTTCTAATAGGCATTAGTATTCATAAAAAAAATTTGCAAATTATTCGAAAACAATAAAAAAAAAAACGAAATATCAAAAATATAAAATTTCTGTTAAAAATGGTAATATCGAAGCAAATATTTTTTTACGACATTTGTATTTGAAAAGAGAGAGAAGGAGAGAAAAAATTTCAAAACACCCGCTGCCAAAAATAAAGATAGCGAAAGTGTCACGTGAATCGCTTCACAACATTGACAACAATCCAAACTTGAGATTGGTCGGTTCATATGTAATGAGCTGAAATAAACATAGTGTCAGGCTCGTCGCCCATCGACATTTGAAGCAAAAACTAAAGAACCGTGTCCCGTTTTGTATGGAACTTGGGCCATTTTGTATAGAGATGTGACGTATACTATCTTAAAGGGCACAGTGCGTAGATCAATTATATATAGGTACCCAACCCCTAAATCGAAGGGAAAGGGGTTAAAAAGGGGGTTATATGGATAACCTCCAAAATGAAGGCATCACTTTCGAGGGCCATGGCTCCCTAACTAAGGGAGGTAGGGCAACACTCCTTGGGTCAAAATTGAAGTACTCGAGATTACCTATCCAACGATATACATAACATCCACATTCGTTCATATTAAAGTAAAAGTACCGTTACATGAAAAAACGTTAATTTTTTGGGTGAAAAAGTCATATTATACCCATTTTCTGGGGCTGGGGCAGGGGCTATCACTTGGGTATGTTCAACAAAGTTGTACAGCGTTCCAAGGG
>NW_022595245.1:3498143-3514191 GCF_009176505.1 Sitodiplosis mosellana
AAAAACTGAAAAAACTAACTGTGCCAAAAATTTTGACGCTCACTGTATACCGTTGGATAGGTAATCTCGAGTACTTCAATTTTGACCCAAGGAGTGTTGCCCAGCTCCCTTAGTTAGGGAGCCATGGCCCTCGAAAGTGATGCCTTCATTTTGGAGGTTATCCATATAACCCCCTTTTTAACCCCTTTCCCTTCGATTTAGGGGTTGGGTACCTATATATAATTGATCTACGCACTGTGCCCTTTAAGATAGTATACGTCACATCTCTATACAAAATGGCCCAAAATGGGACACGGTTCTTACAATAAAGCTAGGATAGCCCAGTATTCAGTTATGTCGTTGAACTACGAATGTGAAGGACATAAGCGGGGAAGGTGGAATATTTTAGAGTCCTGTTTGGTTCGTTAAGAATGAAAGAAGATTTTGAATCGTTACGAAATAAAACTGAAATGAATTTGAATTTGAATTGCGGGTTGCGGAAGATAGGCCAATGTAGAAATGTATCACAAATGCATGAACATTGACGAACATTGAGTATTGGTCGGCAACTCATTTTGACACACAAATTAATAATAAATAAATTATAACAAAAATTATCAAAGAAATATGTCACGAATGATGTTTTTTATTTATTGAATTGAAAATTTGGTACATAAATGCAAAACATAAAGCATTTTGGTATATAATGCATGAATGACTTATTCATGGTCCATGAACCATGGATAAATAAATGAATGCAATTCAATCAAAACTCCTTAGGAAATGTATATGAATTGTCAATGAATTTTCACAAAATTCCAAGTAAATGCATTTCATAATCGGACAATAAACACACTCAATATTATAGCGACATCTATTATTAAAATAGCTTGTAGTAAATGCATTTATGGCATTTCCCTGTAGTTGCGATGTTTCCTATTAAGTTCCCTTGTAGTACTGACACATTCATGTTTGACACTTGTTAACTACATACCACAGGGGAATTTAATAGGTAACATCGCAACTACAGTGAAATGCTATGAATGCGTTTACTACAAGCTATTTTAATAATAGATGTCGCTATAATATTGAGTGTGAAATGTTCAGCCCTCCACACTGAATTAACAAGTACGGAAAAATCATACGAAATCCGTTCGATAATGCTTTCTTCAATTTAAACGTGTTGTTTTTTTTGCCCTTACGATAACTTATAGCTCTGTGAGCGAAACGATAAAAAGAAATCGATTTCCAAGCCCTATTAATAGAGTGTGTTTGGTTGTTATGCCAATTAAAATCAGTTTATCTTTCAATCGATAAAAAAGCCGCAATCAAGATAATTATTATCATTTAGGCGCCTATCAATTGAAGTACTGTAGACGCACGTTTCTTGTGCTACACATGTTTCATGTAAGCTGAAGTATGATTAAATAAAAAACGTGATTGACAAGATTCTGAAGTGAATCATCGGAAGTGGCGCTTCACCAATTAAGATGAACATCTACACGCACTATCAGCCAATTGGACGGCTCTGGTACGCTGTTAAAATCCACTTTTCGGTACAATAAAGTTCTTCCGTACCGTCTAACCGCCCTATCAAACTGTTGTGGAATTCACTTTTTTCACTAACATTGGCTTTCAAAGAGATCTAAAGCCTTATCAGCAGACAAAATGCCTGGAATGTTCGATAAATCATATTCCCACAAACTAATCACAGGTCCCGCATTCAGCAATCAAACAACGAAACGAAATGCATTCGATAACGGTATTGTGTATTGATACAAATAGCATGAAAATGTCAACGAATGATCTGCATTCGGTGCAAGACCAAAAAAGGCGCAGCGTAATTCCATAGTCGGAAACATATCACACATGCTTGTCACATTCAATCAATATCCACATGTTTTCGTCGCTTTTTTCGGGTTCCTTCGTGCGACAGCCTCAGAACTGAACTGGCATACAAAGTGGATGAAGCTCAAAAATGTTTGTTGTGATTGAAAACAAATAGAATTCCAATGGAAGAATTCCATTCTAATGATGTTTGTATCAGAATACGCACGCTCGAAAGTTGCTCAGAACTCAACCCAAATGTGTTCTATTATCGGTATGCGATTGCGAATAAGCAAAGTTTAAGTTTCTAAAGTAAACAAATGAATCAATGCCGAATGAGTTGGTCTATTTCCGATTAAAATACTGAACAAGAAGCAATAAAAAAAATGATTTAAATCGAAAATTCAAGCAAAATAAAGTTTTAGTCAAATGATGGAAAAAACAACAACTCTAGCGAGATTAATTTACATTAGATTACCCGTTCAGAGGAACGATTTTTTTTTTCTCGTTAATTGAACTTTTGTTACTCCAAACAACTTACTCATATCCGTACGGACCGTCACATGTTTGTCTGTATTCCATTCGCACCAACACACATCGAGCGTTGTTCACATGTGTCTTTGCTTCTCGGGCTGTCATAATATCTAAGCGTAAAAACGAACGTTTGATGTATTAAGCGTATGACATATACACACAGAAGCAAAACGAATGAAAAAAAAACTTAAGAATGAAAATGATTGGCGATAGTGTGCTGCTGCTGTCGCCGCCGTTAGTGTGACGATAAAAGCGAATCACTTGTTCCAGAGTGCAAGAGTGAGTCGGCTGCGCGAGCATGCTCACTCGCCGCCTATATAAGCCACTGAAACCACATTATCATTTTTCATTTCATAATTTTTACCGTTCGCGTTCAGCACGAACATCGTAGAGTGCGCCTCGCAGTCTGTCTTCGTCAATTCATTTCCAACTGAAAATAACAAGTGTTGGGAGCATTGTGTCAACGTTTGCGCTGTGCAAACGGCTACCAGAGCTTAAGAAATTGTGTCTGTGTGTGCATCGACGAACAATTGTGATTTTCAGCGGGAACAATTTGGTTCAGTTTTTTCTTTCGTTTCGCTTCGTAATTATTAGCAACTAAATTACAAAAATGGTGCAATCTCGATTTGCAAAATGTAAGTGATATCAAATGGAATATCGGAAACAGTGATCGACTTGGAGTTTGATTGTGCGAGTTGCGTGATTGTGCGAATGAATTCTTGTGCTAGAAAACGAAAATGCCATTTGAAAAGAAAAAAATGTTTTTTTCCTTCTTTTCTAAATTAATTAATTGCCATCATTATCGTCTCTGGATAATGTCATTCATTCAATGCATCTTAATGACTTTGAAATGGTTTTACTTTCAATTAAAACAGAAAAATAATTCTGGAAAAGAAGTTAAACATGAATTGTGCTCATTACGAAACGAATGTGGGACATCGTTAAATATCGTTTAAATCTCGCGCTATCATTACGATCGCAATGTGTTATCTGGCGATTGAACAACATCTCTTCTATTTTGGTGCTTTGCTTTTGTTCTTTTTTGATTTACAAGTGTAATAAAGTTGATTGACGTTTAAATCGGAATTGATGACTTTATTTTCACGGTATTTTTGATAACAATTTCTTTGAAAGGACTTTTTTCCCCTTTTTACCGTTACATGAAAAGTACTTTGTATCATTTTCTTTTAATTTTAACGCATTGGTCATTCGGTTTATTCCCAGAAAATCTATTTCGAGCTTCAAATGCCGTTTGCTTCAAATGCAACGAACAAATTCCCCGTTCTAAATTGCCATAAGAAGATTATTTTGCTACACTTATTGTTCAGTTATTTACACAAGTAGTTACAATATTTTGTTGAATGGAAATGAGCGACAATTGTGCTGCTTCATTTATCTTAACGATTTGAAGAGAATGGATTGTTTATAGGAACTAAAACCGCGTATCGCGTATTTGTTTTCCCTTTTTTTCCCTCAAATAATTTACAATAAAAGCAAAACAAAGTTAACAAAATGGTGATTAATCCTCTTCTTGATGAATAAATAAGCGGAATTATTTTTTTTGCGTTCATTCTTCTCCTTTTCGTCGAATTATGAATAAGATTGAATGATCAAAACACACTCAAATAATCATTCTTGTTTTTGTCGGTTGAAATGGACCTGAGCATTGAAGTATATTTTTGGCTATGGAAAAATACAAAAAAATATTAATATTTGATGTTGCCATGATCTATGGCCCTCGGATGATGATGCATCATTCCGTGTTCGGAAGCCATGTTTATGACAGAAATCTATAACGGATTGATCGGCAACCGAAGAAAAAAAAACTCGCTTTCATAAAGTCAATCATGGCAAAAATTTGGCCATTTTTACAATGACGGTCATTGCTTGCTGTGTTTGTGGTCAATTTGCAGGTTCCAATGACTTCATCTAATTTCAATTGCTAATTTTTTTTATGCTTACGCAAAGCATTTTCTCTCTATGCCTCGCCAAAGTGAGGTGTACTGAGATGGTGTGTGCTGCGAAAGAGTGAGAGAGTGGGAGAGTGAGAGAGAGATAGGGAGAAAAGAGAGAATTTCTGTGCAAAATTAATATTCAATGGGCTATTTCTGCGAATTAGAATCGCAAAGAGGTTTTTTTTCAAGTAGCATTGATTTGTGCCAAAATCAATCAGGAAACATACTTCAAAGCATACTTCACTTCTAGATAATTTCCTAATGAACTTCAGTTGAATGGATGAATAATAATAGAAATTTCGTTTGTTCAATAGAATTACGCGAATATATGTCGAAGCGAACTGAAAAAAAAATGTGACGCTTTTGCATATCTTATTAAAATTACTGCAATCTTTTTCTCCGTTGTCATCTCGAATAAATGTGTGAAACTTGTAAGTGGAGAGAAACAATGATATGTCATTTGGCATGCGCGCGACTGTATAAATATTGATCTTTTGTGCCATTTTTAGTTTCATTATTACAAGCTGACAACAAGATGCTTCGGCCGCTCTTTTTTTTCTTCATCTTTTGTTTTAATGTCGAGTTTTTTTCCACCAAAAATAGCGTTCATATGTTTAACATTCGAGCAAACGTATGAATACGATCGGCAAACAAGCGACAGCAACAAAAAATCGAAATGCATATTTTCAATTGTCTATTTATTCAGCATGTGGTTGAAACGAAAACAAAATTATTCAGTTATAACTGGCTTAGCGATACAATAAACCTACAAATTATGCCAGTCAATTCATAACCAGTCTCAATATGAAAACGATCGAGCGCAAAATAATTTATGCTTATGTCGAATTTTCAAGTTCAAGTGCTTCGAAATGAAAAAAAAACTTAATTAATAAAAAAATTAGTACAACCACATCTAACACCTTTTTATGGGCACATGTGTGTGTGTGTGTGTGTGTGTGTGTCTATCTCAAACGAGATTCAAATATGCCGAAAGAGAGAAAAAGCGCACAACACAGAAGCAAAAACAAAAAAGCAGCAATACTTCAAATACGTTGATTTGCTAGAGCCACACAGAACTGTAACTACCATAGTATTTTACCCGACAATTGCATTTTGTGTACGTATAAATTCTTGTCTCGACGGAGTTGATTGAAATCGGAATTCAAATGAAATGTAATGGCAATTAACAGCCAATTAATTTACATTTCGGAATTCAATCCAGCAGTCGCAGGTCGAGAGATATTCAAAATATTCACGCGACAAATATTTGTGTTGATAATTGAACGGTAGACAAACAGGAGAGGGAACAAAAAAAATGCAAACCACCGTACACGTAATGTACACACATATTTCACGCCTTTTTTTCACTTCAAATTACTGTAATTCAAAGCGGCGCATGGACCGGATTGGACTGCAAATTGATTTTTGTTTGATTCATTTCGAATCTGAGCGAGACGTAGACACTTTTCCGGTGGAACAAAGACGTTTTTGTGTGACTTTTGTGTGTGTGTGAGTCGGTTTGTTTATCTTTCTGCTTGTATTTTGGTCGTTACAATCGTGTGTACACTTGTTTTAATGCCGATGTACTCGAGCGCTCGCGCACATTTCTCGTTTCACTATAAATGGATAATCGAATGCATGTTTAGGGAAATAAATTGACATCAATAAAAAAAACCACTTTTTTATAGAGTTTTATTTGCAAATTATCGTATTCATTTGATTAAAATGTGCAACAAAAAAACGAATTGAATTAATTTTTTTTTTCATTCGTTTGAGTCACACGATTTTCAATGGGCGACATTTACTTGAACCGGGTTATCGCAACAAAATTTAGTTTTAAACTTCTTGCCAATCTACTGAGTTCCTAAGCTCATCGGTCACATGCTTGTGCGATATGCATCGATTGTGTGCGATATTGAGGAAGCAATGGTCACTTGACCAAATTCACTATTCACAAGCTAAGAAGTTCACATAACGTGCGAAACGTGTGACCAATGTGATAAGGACAATTCCCTCGTCTTATGTTTATAATCATGACTCCCCCTAGTATCATTCGCTTAGAAAATTATTACAATTTCGTCGCACAAATAAATCAAATGAAATACTTCACGGGCATCCAGATGTCAAACCTTCCCGTGTGAAAAAATAGTAACTGAGCAGTCAGTTAACTAATTTGGGACAAAAATGACTTACTTTGATTGACATTTCAGTACAAAGTGTAGTGTAAGTCTATCATAGTTAACTGAAATCATTTGAAGTTACAAGTCAATCTAAGTTGCTTCATTTGGGACCAAGTGATTTTCTTAGAACAAAAATATAAATTCAATCAACTAAAGTCAACTGAAGTTATAGTCAGTCAGTCATTTCTTTTTCACACGGGTTTTCACTATATTTTATCAATAAAATGCAATGTTTCGCCGCTGCAGCAACTGGCTACAATTGTCGGAAACATACAGAGATTTATGCATGGTCATAAAATAATCAATTCGATATGTGTGAATGCCGAAGAAGTAAACAAGATAAATTGAATTCAAAGGTGAAACCTTCGATCACTTTTGCATCGAGTTAGTGCAATGTGTTTGACGCAAAGGCGTTTATGGCTTTGACTTTTCTTTCATTGCAAAGGAGATACGAGACACACATAAATTCACTTATCAGCAGCTCAACGATTGATTGATTTATTTGCCCAATGAATCAATTCATTTGTCGATTCAATTGAAATGAACGATGATTAATGTTTCGATTGAATCAGAACAAATGCAATTTTTATCAGTACAAAACTTGAACTCTTCCTCTTTTTTTTCGTCGATTGAATGTGAACTACTTTTTTTTAAATGAAACTTTAATATTTTTCGTTCTAGTTTTCTGCATTCCGCAGCGCATTATCCTATCGATCATGTGTTTCAGCGCAATTGCGATAGCCTATGTTATGCGTGTTTGCTTGTCCGTCGCCATCACTGAGATGGTAGCCAGACCAAATATTACATTATCCAGTTCGAAAAATCACAGTATTTGTCTGGCTGATCCATCGACACCCGGCTCCGGCGGTTCGGTAAGTTATTTTGTGGATTAAATCAAAGATTTATGTGCTCAATTGGGATTTAACTCACTAGCATCACAGTGGCGGTGGTGAGTACCATTGGTCACAAGAGCAACAAGGATGGATTCTAAGTAGTTTTTACATTGGCTATGTGCTCACTCATGTTCCCGGTGGTGTCATTGCCGAGAAATACGGTGGAAAATGGACGTTGTCATTAGGAATTTTATCAACTGCCATTTTCACTCTTCTCACACCATTCGCCGTTCAACATGGTATGTGTTATAGTTTTTTCGATGAATTCTAATGTTTATAGCTTAGCTCATGCTTGTTACATTGTCTATTAGGTAATTTAGAGAATGGCTAACCTAAGTAAAAATCACAATCGAAGCATTATGGCTCGTGTTCTAAACAAACAAATGTATTTCCTTCCAGGTGGACACATTGCTTTGATCATTTTGCGAATTCTTATGGGCCTCGGGGAAGGGACAACATTCCCCGCTCTCAGCGTGTTGCTCGCATCCTGGGTGCCGGAGAAAGAGAGAAGCAAACTTGGATCATTCGTTTTCGGAGGCGGTCAAGTAAGTAAAAATCACTCTCTTCTCCAATTCAACCGGAAAATTCGTCAACTTCTTTCCATTGCATTACCAATTTTATCAGAACAATATCGCAAAAAGTTAAACGAGCATTAAAATGTTAAAAAAAAAATAAATCATCATCAACAACACACAACAATAAAGGAAGTAACTCTTATATGTCTGTTTTTTTTAATATCGTGCAATTATCGCACTTAAACAGATAAACAATTGATTAAATTTATTATGTTTACACGTCACTTTTGACGAGTGCCAAAAATACCGTTGACCTTGGCAAAACTGAAATGATTTTATCAAGCCTTATTCATCATACGCATTATGTATCAAAAGCAGATTCATTGATTATTATTATACAGAAAAAAAACTCATTAAAACTTTTGAAGTCACGCGCATTTCGTCACAATTCAATTTTTTTAAACAACATGTGTGTGACAAACGGAAGCAATCGAATTAATTATATATTCAAAATGTTACAACGTGATATGAAAATGAATTGCCGGCACATCGGTTTTATAAGCACATGCCGTAGTAAAATGACGATTTGTTGTTGAATTTGCGTGCGCAAAACTTTATAAAACAACTCAACGACTTGGTTTGAATTATTTCCATTCTGTAATTTCATCAATTCGACTTACGTTTAAGCCTTATAAGGCATCACTTTTTTCTCAATGTACATTTATGGACATTTTACTAGCAGCACATTCATCTCTTTAATGTAATCGGTATTTATTGCTTGCATACATTAGCACGTTTCTACTAAAACGGTTGTAATTTTTGCTTGGATCAAAGTTCGAAATGAACGAACGATCGCCCTTACTTTTTATTGAACATTATTTTTTTAAATTTTAATTGTGGAAAAGTACAAGAATCATTCTTTTTTTTTCATTTCAGATCGGAACAGTTGCTGGAAACCTTTTGTCTGGTCTAATTTTGAATTCATACTCATGGCCAGTGGTGTTCTATGTGTTTGGAATCGCTTCAGTCGTTTGGTTCCTTATCTTTGTAAGTAAAAAACGTTTATTCTACGAATTTTGCACAAATAACATAATGTAACGTGTCTTTTCGTTGTTTAGACTGTGCTCTGCTACAGCAATCCAGGCTCACATCCATTCATATCGACAGAAGAACGCGAATACCTCGAAACTGAACTCGGCCAATTGAAACGACACAAACATTTACCACCGACTCCATGGATTTCCATTCTCACATCCGTACCAATGATTGCTCTCGTTTGCGCTCAGGTAAGCTGAAATTCGAAAATTGCATTTTTGAACGAAAATTTTCAGAGAAAAAACAATTTTCCAAACAATATCAATTTTTTAACGACACAAAAAATTGCAATGGTTCCTATTAATCGAATGAAAATGTGCTAATTCTATTCTTCTTCAGATCGGACACGATTGGGGATTCTACATAATGGTCTCGGATTTGCCAAAATACATGAGCGAAGTGTTGCAGTTCTCGATCAAAGACAATGGTATCTACTCATCTCTGCCATACTTGGTTATGTGGATTGTGTCGGTGTCAACTGGTTGGCTCAGCGATTTCTTAATCGTTCGCAAATTCTTCACAATCACTGGTGCTCGAAAATGGTTCACCGGTATTGGTGAGTATCTTGTCATTAGTTTATAAGAAATCCGACCTCAAGTCTAATTTTGTTTGTTTCTTATTTGCAGCTGCCATTTTCCCCGCAATATTCATTGTTTTGGCTTCGTACGCTGGATGCAATAAATTGTTGGTCGTCGTTTGGTTCACATTAGCTATGGGCTTCATGGGTACATTCTATCCTGGTATGAAAGTTAATTTTGAACAAATATGGTTAATTTCATGCATGAGCAAATTGGACTAATTGTTCATTAAAAATATTTTAGGTATGAAAGTAAATCCATTGGATTTGAGTCCTAATTACGCTGGTTCTTTGATGGCAGTCACAAACGGAATTGGCGCTTTGACTGGAGTTGCTGCCCCTGTTTTCGTTGGAATCATGACTCCAAACGTAAGTTTTGAAGCAAACTCAACAAAGTTTGAGAAAGTGCTAATTAAGAGAATTTTTTCATTATTCACAGTCATCACTCACCGAATGGCGAATCGTTTTCTGGGTAACCTTTGTTATTTTCGTAATTACCACCTTTGTATACTCGATTTGGGCCAGCGGAGAAGTGCAACCCTGGAATGATGGAAATAGAAGATCCGAATCAGCCGAACTGGGCAAAATTGAAAATAACAATGACAATGAAAAACAAATCGAATTCCATCAGAAACAATAAGCAGGAAACACATACAATCAATCTCAGCCATATTTCGAACACTAGCGCAAAACATCTTCCCATGGAAATGTTCAAGCATACCAAGTCCAGTCCAACGCTGCGATCAATGAAAAATAAAATCAAGACAAAAGAAATCAACAATTTATCAGTGATAATTTATCGCAATCCCAAAGAATCTAGTGCAGTACACATAAAAGCCAGAACAAGAATAAATTTCGGCATTTTCGATCGCACGGCAGATAAACAACCGCATCAGAAATCATTAACCACTCGACAGTATTCATCCTACATCCTATCCTATCGTATTCTCTTAGAAAATGTAAAAAATGAACAAGTTATTAAGTTTGAACGTCATAAATGTCTGTGTAGGTGTGTCGTGACCGACAGTGTCGGCACACCGTGTTTGCGTGTTTCTGTTTTTATGTGATGTTGAAATTGTTGTCTAACACAAACACACACACATGTTCAAATGCATTAAGAGGATCTTAAGTTTCGTTTTAGGAAATTGTCATATGTTTGCCAGAGTACTCTAGTTATGTGTGTGATGAATCGAACATTCGATAAATCGAAGTATCTTTGAATGAAAACCATTCTGAAATTGAATTAGAACAAAAAAAATAGCCCAGAATAATATGCTCAAATTGGCCAATGTAGCCATTTTGAGTGTCTGAAGCTACTTTAATTACCCGATTCTTTCGCGTAAAATAAAGACATCACCCAATGAATGAAATCGGATTGTTTAAAAAGTAAAAACAATTAGCATCCCTCAAGATTAATTCGAATCGTATGCAAAATGTATACTCATCATGTTTGCTTTTCTTTTTAGTTTGAATAAAGATTAATTTATCAACAGAAATGAATTGTTTCACGTTTATTTACACCATCGTTGACGGGAGTTATCAACCAATTACGTCTTATTGTCATTTGTTATCAATTCAATGAACGCCTAAATTATCCAAATAACGACGTTTTGTTTTAATTGCAATTACGGTGTTGTTCAACTAAATGGCATCTGTTAATTTTATGATCTTTAATTTTTATGATGGAAATATTCACTGAATAATCTGCGATTACTTTATTTCTAATTAGTTTGAGCATTTTAATTGCATGGAAAATTTTAATTGAATAAAACATTTCGATTGCTTGAAAAATTGGTAAATTTCTTTCCCTATTTGAGACTTTTGTCACGTAAAATATCATGGAAATGAGGTTTTGAATCGAATGATCTGCATATTTATTCGTTTTGGTAAGTGTGTTTTATAGATGAACTGAGAAAGACTGAAAGAAGTCACAGATAATTTCACTTTCATTACTCAACATCAATCAATGATCTACAAAGTAATTTTTTCCAAATTGGGACTCCCAATCATGTATCGATCAACCACGATTCTCACTAAAGAATGACTTTCGAAAGGTCTCTTTAGTCGATTTCAAGGCTCGAATTTTAACGTAACTTGGTAATACATTCGATGAGTATGCCATCAACGATTTGTATTGGTTTCATATTCGTTTAAATTTGCTCAAATTGCTTCATCTATTGGCAAGTAGATGGCTCTGTTGTCTTGAGGATGCAATAAATCAATTGCACACGAGAATTGTGACCATTCCGATTGATAAGCACTGCTTTGCTTTTGATAAGATAAAACAATGAAAATGAGCACTTTATGTGAATATTTTTAGCCAGCCATCAGTTGAGATTGCGACAATGGATAATTCGGACGATTCAAAATGTAAGTAGTTATTAAAACAAAAAGAGAATAATAATCATTAAGAGTCAAGTGGTTTTACTATAAATCAAACAGACCAATAAATCTTACCATTAATTGAAGTCGGTGTAGTGAACGAAAATTTCAATGAATCTACTCCAATGGCTTGACAAAAGCTGCTGGGCAATACAATTTGACAAAAAAAAGCCATTGCATTTCAAATTTTTCCAGTAAACAAGTAATAATCTTATCTATCTGAAATTTATTTGTTAGGTTCAGCGCTACCGCAGCGAGTCATTATATCTTTTTTGGGTTTTCTATCCATTGTCGTTTCATTTTTAATGCGAGGATGCTTGTCAATTGCAATCACTGAAATGGTTGTACCAATGAATAGCACAGCAAGCAGCAATGAATCTATCAATACAGCACCAATGGAGAGTAGCAGTATGGTTTGTATTGGTTTGAAGAATCTTTGGAAGCAACCAAGCTAGTGCTTGTTTTTTCCCCTCTTTTCTTCGAGCGCATTTCTTGCCGAGATTCAATACAAACTTAATAAATCTTCTGTCAAATCAAAATGAACGCCATAAAAACATCTTGCCACCTGCTATATACCTAATCAATTTACATGCGTCAAAACAAGCTATTTTTAACGTGCCACATTCTTCAAAACTATAATATTTTTCTAACGTCACTATAAATTCACTTGTTTATCAGGACGGCACCAGGTATAATTGGAGCCAAGAGCAACAGGGATATATATTATCTTCATTCTTTTACGGTTATTTAATCACACACATTCCCGGTGCTCTTTTGGCACAGAAATTCGGCGGTAAATGGACATTGGGCCTGGGAGTTCTGGGGACGACCATTTGCAATGCAGCAACTCCAATTGGCGTTTGGTATGGTGAGTTAAGATGAAAATCTCCTATGTAGACCAGTACATCAAAAATGTATCCACCATTTCCAACGAATGGTGTGGTGTGGAGTGGAGTAAAGTGAATTGAATTGATGTTTTGCTGCAAAACTTTTGCCCAAAAGTGGGGCGTATCATAACGAACTGACTATTTCGATTTTCATTTCTTTTTCAGGTGGCTACGTAGCCCTAATAATCTTGCGTGTAATGATGGGCCTGTTCAACGGTTCAATGTATCCCGCTCTCAGTGTTTTGCTTGCATGTTGGGTTCCAGAGAAAGAGAGAGGCAAACTAGCTGCATTTGTACTCGGCGGAGCACAGGTACTTTTCGAATGATTCAATAAACTGCTGAATGTGAACTTCAAATTGAATATTCCTTCCTCAAATGCGTCAGATTGGATTTCTCATTTCATTTTATGTGTCCGGATTGATTCTATCTCACTTCCCGTGGCCCGTGGTTTTTTATTTCTGGAGTGGTGTAGCTGCAATTTGGTTCATTCTATTTGTAAGTTTTCAAAAATTGAAATTGATTCCAGTTTGATTCACGGATTTTAATCGATAGTATCTGTTTGATGCTTTACTATTTAAAAATCTAGGCGTTAATCTGTTACAATGATCCAGAATCGCATCCATTCATTTCGAAAAAAGAATTAGCCTATTTGGAGTTGGAAATAGGGCAGTTAAAACGTCACAATAATCTACCATCAACGCCATGGAAAGAAATATTCACAAGTGTGCCAATTCTAGTGCTTATCATTGCACAGGTATTCGTTGCATTTCGTTTTCAGAAATTTCTATAGCACAAATTTACTATCTCTTTCGATTTTCTCCGTAACCTTTGAATTTAACCAATCTGTCCAACATCATTTTTGCTTAAAGGTAATCAACGACTATGTTTTCTACGTTTTGGCATCGGATTTGCCGAAATATATGAAAGAAGTGTTGAAATTCTCGGTTGCTGATATTGGATTCTACTCTTCGATGCCGTACTTATTGATGTGGATCGTGTCTTTAGTGGCTGGTTTCATCTCCGATCACTTGATTAGCGGAGGATATGTCACTGTTACTCAAGCACGAAAGTTTTTTGGTGCTCTATGTAGGTGATATTTTAGATTAAATTTAGAAGGAATTTAATCAAATGTACAATTCTTGTAGCTAGCGTTTTTCCATCGGCTTGTACTCTTGCTGCTTCATATGCTGAATACAACAAAACATATGTCGTCCTTTGGCTTACACTTTGTTTTGGATTTCAGGGCTGTTACTATGCGTATGACACGAAACGCTTTCTCTTAATTAGTTGTGAATATTATTTTAAAGAACGTTCCATTTTCAGTGGTTTGAGAGTAAATATTCTTGATTTGAGCCCAAACTATTCTGGTCCTATTATGGCGGTTATCAATGGAATTGCGTCATTTTCTGGCATGGCCGCACCTACTTTCGTTGGCATGATGATACCTGACGTAAATATAACAATGTTGATTCATATTAAAATACGTATAAACGAAAATTTTTATGTTCTCAGTCAACGCTTGAGCAATGGAGACTGGTGTTCATTGTTTCCTTTGGCATTTCAATGGTCAGAACAATCATTTATACAGTTTGGGCGTCTGCAGAAATTCAACCGTGGAACGACAGAAATAAATCACCTGAATCGAAAAATCTCACTGGAAACACGGATGATTGCATGATTAAAGAAATTCTGGAGTAACCTCTAAGGCTTTGGTTTATGCTGATCAACTATGATTTAAAGGGGATGAATGAAATAAAATGATTGAAAATATAAAGAGAGTTTCGATAATGAAATATGAATAGATCGAGGCAATGATTTAGGTACATGCGTTAAAGTATGATGGAGATTTTGGCGGTGACATACAATGTATTCGCTCGCACTAAAGACGTACTAGCTGTACGTGAACGAGGTTAGACAGCAGTTAGTGCGAGTGGGACAAAATTTGACACCGCCAATACTTTGCAAAATTCTCAGCCGTTCTTTCAAATTTTGGCTGGAAGACGTCACAAAGATGATTACTTCATAAATTCATTTTTAGAGAATACTTGCAGAAATCTTCGTTAAGATATTGAGATAAAAAATGGAAAATGATCGTGATATCACACTTGCCTAATAATGCTACTTGCTGGGAAAAAAAAGAATTTGTGTAAATATTTTTAAACTTGTCATCTAACAATTTTCGTACGACGCACCAACACAAATTATTCTGAAAAATGAAACGTAGTATTTCATACAGACACCGTATTTGTGTTCACATGTTTTGAGCGTGTTGCTTTGTGTGTGCGAGTGTGAAGCATTTGAATTCTTATAATTGAGAACCAAAACCTAACGGTATGTTGTTGACCAATATACACTCGTAATAGCAGCGATGCAATAGCATTCAGCCACAGCACACATCGGTCGCAACTGTAGGAAGAGTGAGGATTCGTCTGTATATGTGTTGTATAGAGACTGATTTGTTGTTATGGACATGCAGCGCCTCTTTCGGGATAATTTTGATACCGACATCGTTTCGGATTGTAGCCTTACAAATGCTTTCATTTCAATTCAAATAGGTGGCTGGGGCTTTCATTAAAGAGCTCCAAATTATGTGCCACTTGAGAAAACATTTGAATGTTATTAACTTACTCGGAGCTGTAACGAAGAACGTGGAACAACGTAAACGCTTGACCTTTGATATTTCATACTTCGATTTAAGGTCTCGATTATTTCGATTTAAATTGCACTACATTTTGATTTGCATGTTATTAAGTCTCTAGTAAGTAGCTAAGCATAATACATTATTATTGAAACAGTAAATTTCTCGAAATGTCTGAAGAAAATTGACCCAATTATAGAGTATAATCCAAGCTATGGCACGATGCAAAATAGCCCACGGCGTGATATGTGTCGATCAAATATCAATATTACGGTCTTCAGCTCAGTTCATGTCGAGTATCATTACTTTTGTAGTTACATATTTGATATTGGGGCTTGATCGAAATTCAGAGAATGAAAAAACCAGTCCGAATGATGCATATCGGTTTAGAGTATGTTTGATTTTCCTTAGGAAATATTATGTTGATCATTTTTTTAGGGGAATAGGAACGTAAGAAGAAGAAGAAGAGGAGTAGGTACAATTTCCGGACAAAAAAACACGAAATCAATTTCGACGTAGAATGATTTTTTTTCTCATTTGAATTATTTTCGTACAGTGAATGTAAGAGAAATGATTGCTTCAATTA
>NW_022595245.1:3549191-3566190 GCF_009176505.1 Sitodiplosis mosellana
AGACTACCTGAGCTGGCAAGATGTGATTTTCCAACGGTGCCGCTTGGAACGAAAGAGTAGACGTAATAGCCGGCGCCGCCGTTCCATCCTTCCCATAGATCGAAGGAGCGACCACCAGCTCTGATCACATTCGAACCGGACTGTTTTCCGATCGGCCAGGAGTTGTGATCACCCCAGATCATTACCTCAAGCTGTGGTGTGTCCTTATTCGTGTCCCAGCGGAAGAAGATGTCATAGGCAAAGTCACCGCCCACGTTGTTACCCCAAGCACTGTAGCTGAAGCTCACAGGGATGCTTTTGATTGATTGTACTTGACGCGGGAACAATGTGTCATAAGTGGTTGGGTTCACGTTGTAATGCCATCCACGACAGATCGCTGGATAGCCGTACAGTCCTTTGTCATGGAAGTTGAAGCTCACCGTCATCTCTGGCGAAGATCCCTGCCCGAACTGTACTTTTATGATTTTATTAGGGTCGTTCCAACCATTGTTCCAAGCGTAGTAGTTTCCGTACACTTTATACTGTCCTTCTGGTGGATTATCAGCAGTGGAAATGGCAATCACAACAGCGAAAATGATGAAGAATTTCATTTTCAAGTCTATAGTACTTTTGCCTCTTGCAGACGAAATACGAATGATTTTGCAATGAACTGGACAGCCTTTTATATCAGTTCACAAAAACAAATGCGTAATACGAGTATGAATAGTGACGCACTGCTGCATTTTCGGGTGAGTTGATTTTTGGAATTTTTTTTGGATGAGCTGATTATTCATTAAAATAAATAAAGTGACTCACGTACCGCGCATACCCGCTGCCACCCGATGAATATACATTACATATAATACAAAAGCGAATGATCACCCGGAGGAGAATCTACTGTGTAAACAGAGTACACATATTATGTAGCGCTACGTGTGTATAGTACACAAAGAGCGCGCACACATTTAGAGGCTCTTTATACGCTTAGGCTTGTGTGCGCAAGTTAATTTAAGATGAGTTTTATCCTAATTTATTTGAGACTTTTCTCACTCAGTAGTTAAGGACAGAATATTGTCCTACGGACAATATCGTCCGAAGACCTTTCAGAAGTATTGGTTTGTTTGTTTTTCTTTATTTGTTTAGATAGGATCAAAGAGGGAGACAAGAATGATCTTGCTCATACAGTTTCTTGCTATTTATAGCAATATTTGAATGATTAGTTTTTCAAAGCTACTAATACAATTCATTGATTGATAAAATAATCTAGTTTACTTAGATTTTGATGTGATAAGCATAATCCTATGCTCAGTCGCGCATCGCTAGCTGTTGTTTGTGTGAACGTGAATGCGCGCACACAAGCATAAGCGTATACAGAGCCTCTTCTCCGCTAAATTTGTATTATATGTAATGTATATTCAATGGGTGGCAGCGGGTATGCGCGGTACGTGGGGATTTACTTGCCAATTGAATAATTACAGATGGGCTTGCAATAGACCAAATATATGTTGTTCCGACTTGGGATAGCTCTTAAGACTTTTTTCCGACGACTTTACCTCAATTGATACTTGACCTTAACATTTCCTTGTGTATGACTTTACGAACACTTTTTTATCTGAATAATGTACACGGTACGTTGATTTGCTTTTTTCTTTATTTATTTGCATGCGCTTACTTTGCTACTCGGACGACTTCGGTTGGTTTTGTCCCGTATTCCGCAGTTGTGTAGTACGTTCTCCGGTTCGTGTCTCAGGCTACTTTTGTCCAGTACCGTGCCGAGCCGATGTGAATGCGATGTAAATACGCCGTAGAAAAAAACCACTGGACACGACACACACATTAATTTTATTCATTCGTTGAAGTCTTTGTTAGTGGATAACTTACGCTTTTCCGCTGGTTTTTCTTCTTATCTCCTCTTTTCTTCTAGTCGCTCAATCAATTGGTTTTCGTGACTTTTCTCTTCTTTATCGTTTCGAGGTGACGTCTTGTCCGTTCAGCTGTTCGAGAGAGAAGACCGGTTTTTCGGTTTTTCTCTTGACAGTTTTTGTCGTGTCTCTCTCTTCGTATTTTTTTCATGTGTCATTTTTATTTTGTTCTCTCTCTTGTGTATGTGTCGCCATCTCTGTGTCGCCGAGTAGCTCTAATTCACAGTGTTTCTTACTTCTAATTACAATAAATTTCATTTTTGTTTTGTTTAATTAATTTCTTTTCGTTCTTATTCTAAATTGATTTACTTATCCAAATCAATGTTTTTTTTATTTAATCCATTTAATACATGCATCATAGATTGCTTCACTTCAATCAGCTTCCATACTATCGCTGCATGACCCAGGCAAATTGATTGGATTTGATATTTTGTTTTAAGAGTTAAAAAATACAAAATTCAGAGAACAATTAACAATTCTTGGCTAGAAAACAAAAAAAAAACTTTCTTCTCCTAAAAATTAATTACAAAAATCAAAACAAACTTCATTTCTGGAAACTTTCTCATCAGTACGAAATAGGTCGATTTTTGTTGAAATGATCGAGAATAATTAATCTTATTAACTTGATCCGCCCACCTATACTCCAACATCCTTTGGCATTTATATAATTTTGGCCATGATTGTATGAGTTATAGTACATAATTTCATTGAATAACAGTGAAATTAACTCATTTTGTTGTTCCAAATTGTGGAAAATCCGAAAAATCTGTTCTTTATTTATAGGAAAACCACATGATGCTATTGCCCGAATATTTCTTAAATTTATCATTTTTTTATGAAAAATATAATGCATAATCATGTGAATGACTTGTTTATATACAAGGATGCCTAACCCATTCATTTAAGAAAAATTTACTAGCAACCATATATGAGATCCTGAGAGCAAAAACTCCATCCTGGAAATTAGACATTGTAATTTGGTACAACTCTCATGCACCATAAGCTTCTCTGTGCTAGCATATCAATGCAGTAATAAAAAAAACTGTTTCATGTGTGATTAATCCATATACTAAAGATTACATTGAAATGCTATAAATTAAATTTTGATCATAAAAGTCGGGTTTTTCGTGATTCATCTTAGAGAATCAAAATCGTTTTTTCTTCTGTATTAAACTCAATAGTTTTATATTTATTATGGGCAAAAAATGATCGAAATAATTTAATTAATTTTACTCTTTGAATTCGTCCAGAAGAGTAATTCTTAATCTTTTAATGTGTAAGATAAGAACATTTAAATTCGTTTAGCACAAGAACAAGGAGGTAATTGGATATATCATTGATATATTATATCAATCTTGTTGGTATAAATGAATTAACAAATAACCTCGTGCAGCTTGGCGTCATTTCCTCCACTTCCATATGTTTGCAATGATGTTTGAACTTTGACAAGCAAGCTTCTACAATGGAAATTAAATGCGAGTGGAGACGCCACAAAAATGACTCCAAAATCGTCGATTAATGTTCGAACTACTTTTATGATCTGTAGGCACTTCTTCCGCTCAAATGGTTGGCTTCTGAAATCTATCAAGGATCACGTATTCAGCATTCGCACCGATGTTTGGGCTTTCGGCGTTGTTCTTTGGGTACTGTTTTCGCTTGGTACGACGTCAAATCCTGGTTTGAGTTCAGGCCAAGAGATGTACCAACAATTTTTGGATGGTTACAGAATGGACAAGCCAGACTTCGCCACATAAGATATGTAAGAAGCAACTAGTTTTGCAAATGTTAGCAAGACAGGAAAATGATTGAAACTAATTTCAATTTTTATAGACACGAGATTATGTTATCTTGTTGGCGGGTCAATTCCGAGACGCGTCCATTGTTCGATGAGCTTGAGTAGATTATTTTTGAGCTTCTGGATACCAATGTAGCAGAACATTATATCAGGTTAAACGAACCGTATATGAAGGCAAACGTGGATAAGTACGAATGTGGAAAGACAGATTATATAGCCCTAATGGGAGCACCATCCGTACCAACTCTTGAATGCAATGAATCCGTTACATTAGTTGAAATTCATCAACAGCCAGACAAATCACCAACGGTCCCAATCGATAATTCTCTTGCTTAATATGCTGAACAAATTTTTCATAAAAAATTCCAATTCCTAATGAATTAGTTTCTATGGGTTGGCCAAAGATATCATTAGATATAAAAAAAAATAGTCTCGAAATTGTCTGTACCAACAAACATATGAATCGGTTTACATAAAATCAATCTGATTTTAATGTTTTTTTATCTGTTTTTTATAAATTATTATTTTAAGAAAAGTAAATAATAAAACTTATCGTTAAAGTTCAATAAGATTTGTTAATGAATTCAACCGGTTTTCATAGAAATTTAGAATTTGAAACAAGATAACGAACGATTGATGAAGCTTCGACAAAGCTTCTGCTCTGTTGTCAGCTCGCTCTGTTATCAAAAACTCACACTAGTTTGACTACTGCGATTCAAAGTTCGAAACGGAAAGCAATAACAAGTTTTCTAGGCGACACAAAGATAGCAATTATTTTATATGCTTTTTAAAATTCATGACGTAACAGAAACGGGAAACTGGAAATATGATATGTTGACATGGATTATGTTTCAACTAACCAAAATTACAGAAAAACCTCATATTGCGCGGTTCAGCTCAAAGGCGATACTCACTCTACTCCGGCTGTCCACTTCATCTATGTCAACTTTAGTTTACGCTTGCACGTACTAAAAACATTGCTATGGATTCATTGGAGTTCATCAGCCTTGTTCGCATTCATGTTATGAAGGAATTTCTTATTTTCATGCATATTCATTTCGGAATGTAAATAAAAACACATTTGTGCGTATACGTGAAAGCAGTGAAATTTCGAAAATTCTGAACCTTCTTGTCATACCATGTGTATGACTAAACCACTTTATTTAACTTTATCAGATGCGCAATTGTTCGATATATATATATATATAGTTTGATTTACGGTTGTGCGGTGACAAGTGTTTTTCTTTCGTTGACCGTTGTATCAAAAATAGTTCGCAAGGCGAAAAGCGAGGGTCATAAAGTGATTTCATCATTGCAAGAGTAAATCGATTAGCGTGACCAGTAGTTGATTGGTGAGCTATCGAAATCATCACATGGCTATAAATTTCTTTCTCCTACGGTTAATGTACTTGCGATTTTACGCTGAATTCAAAGTATAACTCATTTGATTAACGATTTGTTTTTCAACGCCGGTCCTATCAAATTCACTGAATCAATCCAGAGCACATTCGAGCGAACAACACGACGTCGTTCGTTTGTGCTTGTTTCTCTTCATTCTCTGTCTGTTCGATCATTCTCTCGTTCCGCTCACAACGACATGGAAACAGCTACGGTGGTGTTTGTGTGTATGAGAGTATCAACGATGCATCCCACGGACAAAACGAAACACGGAGAGACAACAATAGAACAGTAAATACATCGAATCAAATGAGATGGCACACGCGCTTACTCACCAGACAGCTCAAAATTTAGTTTCACGTAAAACCCAATCGACACCGCATCGTTTTGTTATTACAGTTCTCTCGTTGTTTTTTTTTTGTGTGTGTTTTTAGTCCAGAAAAAAAAGAAATAATTAACCAGTGCCACATAAGAACTTTTCTACCACAAGCAGTTGTTTTGTTCATTTCATTGATTGTTTTTTTTTTGGTTCATAGCTGTACTATTCATTCGTTAGTTTTAATTAAACATCAGAAAAAAAATAAATCGAATTCGAGCTACATACGCGGTCTGGCATCGTACAGAATTTCGTGAAGAAAATTGGCACATTTGTTTTAGTAGCTGTAAATAATTTCGATTGTTTAATTCCTTGCTTATTTTTTTTGCATTTATTCCGTTTGAATCGAGATATTCTCGGTGTAATTAATTCTATTGAAACTGCATGATTCTTAAATTTCGACACCGTCCAAAGTCGAATTGTATCAATTTTTTGTATGTTTCACTCATCAACAACAACAACAACAAAAACGAGAAGCCTGTAAATCAACGAAAATTCGGTGTTCACACAATATTTGCTCAAGTAAGTTGGGTGTGTGTTGTGAAAGAAATTCAACACCAATAGTTAATTGAATTGAGAATGCGAAAAGAAGTGATTCGATTTGAACATTTGGTCATTTGGGAAAACAAGGCTACTTTCATAGATATCATTTGATTTAAATTAAATCCGTAGAAATAATCAGACAAGAAAAACTACAGCGAATAGGCGTAATTGTTTTATCCAGTGTACTTGATTCGTATTCAGTCGTGTTTTTGTGTAAACTTACAGTTTTTAGAAAGTTGACAGTGTCGTACGCTTAGCGCTCACACACGTACGCGTGATACAGTGAGAGAGCGAAGTCGTTGTATTGGTTGGGATGTATGTGTTTGTGTCAACTGTTTGTACGAACTGTTTTGTGTGGGATAAAGAGAGCGTATGATAGAGTCGTTGATTCGACTAAGATGCAAAAAAATTAAAAATGTTGCGTTTAACTACGCGAACGGTTCACGTGGCGACTCAATGACTAGGAAATCCTTGCGCTTTAAATGATCGCTCATGTGCATATGATAATTGAAATGTTTATTTTACTTTGTTTAGAGTCCCCGTTATATCGAACACCTTGGCTGTGTTTATCATCGTCAACTGGAGCGTAGCTAATAGTTCCGAGTGAATCACGATAAATATGTCTCAAGACGAATCAACACCCATAGTACAAGATAACCAGAATCTGCCGAATCCGAGTTACGGTGCGATCCGAAGAAGTTCAACACACATTTTTGATAATAATATAAGGCCGAGTACGCCGCCATTGCATCGGATTGAAACGGCCCCGTTTTTATCGCAGTCGATTCTATCCACGTCTACTATTCAATCGAGCTCCGATCAAATGGTTTCCACGATTTCAACTTGGCTCAAACTTGGATATGGTCTAGGTCATATTTATAATGATCTCTGCGCTGGCGTTTGGTTTAGCTACTTATTGTTATTCATGAAGGGTGCTCTGAAAATGCGCGGAACAGAAGCCGGTGCCATGATGATGCTGGGACAGATCGGTGATGCTCTAGCCACTCCAGTTGTTGGTTACTTGGTCGATAAATTCGGAACCAAACAAACGTGGCATATTTTTGGTAAGATTCAATTTTGTATTGTTTGGATGGATCGTTGATATGAAAACACATTTTTTGAACCGAAATTGACACTTTTCTCGTGCATTTCTCAAAATTATCCATAGTACAGTTTCAGTTTTTCTTATCACTGAACATTTTCCTTTTGAAAAGATAAATAAATTTTTTTCTTCTTTTCACAGGAACATTTCTCGTCTTCCTCACATTTCCGATGCTTTTTTCCATATGCCCTATGTGCGATATATGGCCTACCTGGTGGCACATCATCTACTTTTCGATTGTAATTTTTTTCTTTCAATGCGGCTGGCCAATAGTACAAGTGTCACATTTGGCAATCATTCCGGAACTGGCACGTACGCAAAAAGATCGAACGCAATTGACGTCAGTGCGTTATTCTGCGTCAGTTATATCCAATGTTATAGTTTTTGTTGTAACATGGCTGGTGCTACGATCAAACCGAACATCGGCTGAAGAGAAAATCAGCCCAAAAGATGCTTATCGTTTTCGTGTATGTAACAAAAAATTCCATTTGTAAAACATCAAAAAAGTCTTCCATAAAATTGAATCAACTGTTCGGCTCTTTTTCCATTTTCATAGGACATCTCACTGATTCTGACATTGATTGGATTGTGTACGACGGCAATTTTCCAATTTGGATTATCATTCAGCGGCTACGGTCTTCGCCGGATGCAGGCATTGAACAATCGCCGAGCGTCACTTGAATCGCGCTCTTCATATCGGCGATTAAGCGAGTCAACTGATATCGAGAGACATCCGCCAATCACAATGCGTCCACCACAGCAACCCGAACGACGCCGCAAGAACTTTTTGAAATCACCGAAAATCTACCAAAATTCACTACGTAAGTAAATAGTATCCAAATTTATTATTGCTTTGTAATCTAAACACATTTAACTAACACAGTGCTATCCAAACTATTTTTCAGTATATGTTTTCTCGCGAATCTTCACGACAACATCATTGGTCTATATTCCATTGTGGTTAAACGATCGATTATTCCAAATATCACAAGTTCCAAGCCTTGCCGAAAGCAGCGACACAAGTGTAGAACACATTGCCACCGTGCCAATGGTTTCATTTTTGGCATCATTCGTATCGTCTCTGTTCATTGACAAATCACACGGGATACTAGGCCATAAGTCATTGTATTTGCTGGGTTCATTGACCTGCATTTTTGGCTGTCTCCTCGTTGAAACCAGCATTTCAACGCAACTGTCCAACGTTCGACTGTACAGCATCGCCACATTATTCGGAGCGGGCAGTTCAATTACCATGATCAGCAGCTTGTGTCTGATCGCAAACATGATTGGAAAGCACGCAGATCAAAGTGGTTTCGTCTATTCGGCCGTCACATTCGCCGATAAATTGATTACAGGCGTCGCCGTTATGGCCATTGAATCATTGTGAGTGGGATTTTTTTTTATTCGTATTTGAATGAACCGAATTTGTTTGGTTATTTGGACAATTTATTTTTTAAAAAATCTGAATTTTTTGATCATGTTTCGGAATCTGAATTTTAAACACTTGAACGTCTGTTTTCTATTTTTAGTTTTTTTCTTCCTTCTTCAAACTGTTTTTGTTTTGGTTTTTGTCCGGCTTTGTTTGTTTTTGACCAAATTCCAAACAAAAATGTGTTTTTCTTTTCAATTCCAACCAATAACAGCTTCAACTAATCTAAAAATTGAAATCAAACTAATGCTATTGTTGTATATTCATTCGTTTATTTCCAGAAAATGCCAAAACAGAGCTGATTGTCCAGACTACTACAAAAATGTGTTGGCTCGTGCTTGCGGCGGTGCAGCAGTTCTGGGTGTACTTACTCTGACCACACTGTTATTTAATCGTCGACGCCATGCCGTCCGTTCAATTTAATATATTGGCTAATAATTGTAAAAATTGTTTAGTAGTTAGAATGCTACGATGCCAAAAAATGTATTAATTAATTTAATTCCTTCAATGATATTTCTATCGACTTTAGATTTGAATTTTTAGTTAATTTTGTGATTGTAATATAGGTGAATGTTTATGTACAAATCCAAAGCCAGCCTTTCTGATCATGAAAATAGTAAACAATACAGCGGCACCTGGGGACTAAGTGCAACGTGTCATACTTTCAACGTTTGAATTACACAGACGCACTTACACAGACGCATACTTGTTACAGCAAACTATGTGCATGATTCTTCATTTCTCCAACCAGTCGCCAGGTGCCGCTTTATTGTTCTTGTTTGACGTTTCCTATCTATTTGTACAGACGATCAGAGAGGCTGTCCAAAGCAAAGGCAAAAAGAAGAAAACGTTATCATTCCAATTAGCAAAAAAAAAAACAAATCATCCTACCTTCCCGTGGAATCAAAACCTGTGTGTTTTATATTTAAAAATTAAATATAGTAGTCTAATCAACAAATTATAAGGAAACAAATTGCATTTATAAGAAGAAAATAATCATGTGTTTCTTTTTTTTTATTATCAAGTGTAAATTTGGCTGAGTTGATATGATTTCTTTGATGATAAAATGTGTTACAATGTGTCAAATTGGTAAGAAGTGAAAAAAAAGTAAGTAACAGTTATATTTGGTCCGTTCATAGATTATCTATATCTTAATCTAAGCTCTAAACATGTTGCCTAAGATTATCGATGTTTATTTACATTTCTAATGCTAAAGAAAAGCGGTCGAACTATATATGCTAGAGTCTTGAATCGAAATTATCGTAGCTGTAAAAATTGACGGGTCGCGATAGAAGTTTAGTTGGAATCGATTTCTTCACGCGACTTTCAGCCTCAAAATTCAATATCATTTTGCTGACGTTGCTGGTGCGTTTCTGTGACAAATCCACATTTTCATCGGCTGCATGCTGCAAAAATTCAAACACATCGTCAATGATCTGTGTGGCTTCGATGTCGTATTCATTTTTCAATCGCTCCTCAACTCGAACTGGCAGCTCATTCTTTTTGTTATTGATTTCTACGCAGGACGGTGGTCGCGGTGCCGACCTCTTAACTGCTTTCATAGCTTCCATTTGACGGCGACGGATTTCTTCTTCGTATTTCTGTTTTTGGATTTGTACTTTACGAATGGTATATGCTTTGCGCGCCAGGAAACCGCGACACAAAGACTGAATGCGGATGATATTTTTGTTATATTTTTCATAAGCGTAAGCCTGTCGACGTGATCGAATTCGCGCTTGTAATCGCTCAATTGCATCGCGTAAACGAAGGAATTTCTGACGAGCACGGTATCGACGCCAATTACTCTGAATCACAATTGCTGCCCGTTTCCGTCGATTTAACCATATTTTCAGCAGAACACGACGCGTAAATCGCTGTAAAATCATCACATATTTTAGGTACGCCTTTTCTCGCTCAGCCTCAAGAAAACCGTCTTGGTCATACTTTAAGAAGACTTTCGTTTGGCCCAGTTGATAGTGTGGATTAAATTTCAACAAATTGGCACACATTCGCTTACACAAATCCCGATAATAGACATTTGTTTCGGGTGACTGAGCAATTGAAGGCATTAGCAAACGATAGCGTTGGACAAATTCTTTGAATGTGTGCCGAATAGGATAGCCCAAGGCGCGTATGCGTGCCGTTTCAAGCATTCCAGTGTATCGCAGCTGACGAACACACAGCTCATTATCAAACATATTCGACTTTTTGGAGTCGTTTGGCTTAATACATCGCACAAAGTATGGATTGCAAGCGGTCAGCGTCTTCATTAGCTCATCCAACGAATTTTTGAACTGCAGTGATAATGTCATCGTCTTTTTGCCCGAATCCAATGCACTATTCTTCTCGAATAAGCTCAACAAGAATGCATTATTCGATTGGGCAACCAATTCCTTGAGATCAGCACCAAATGTATCACGGTTTTTCTCCAAAAATCCTATTCGAGTAGAGAGAAGAGTGTTTTTTTCAAAAATTTGTTCAAATTGGAGTCAGTTATCAATATTCAATTCAGTTTTTAGCTAAAGATTCCGGTTGGGAGTTCTTTCGATTAAAACTCAATTTCAACAGAACTTCGGTTGTATCTCACCTTTGGAGTAGTACATCACAACGCCGGCAAAGTGTCGAATACCAAACGATACGGCATGATCACTGAATGGCCTTACAAAAATTGACTTTGAACCGTGGTTCGCATTGAGCTTCATCAAAAGCGTGGCATCAGTGCCTGAATGAATGAACGAAAAACGAGTTTTAGTCATAAAAAGAGAAATTCAAAGAAATGGAGCAACAACCGAATGAAAAAAATTAATCGAAAAGAATGACAAATATCGATCGAATGTGGTCGTTACCCTTTGGAAATTTGGATTCTTCATCAATTAGCGACATGATATTGCATGGCTTTAAGCCGATCATATCCAAAACACTTTGGTTATCAACGAATGTGATATTCTTCCAAATTATCTTCTCCTTGTTATACTCATTCTGCTCCATCTGTAACAAAAGCCATTTTTGGTTATTTCCATGATAAATGAATAAATTACCACACACAACTTCGTTATTCATCGCACGTGTTAGGGATTACCTTGAAAATTTGTTGTACGAAAAATTGCTGAAGTGATTCGTTGGCGTAATTAATGCATAGCTGCTCGAAGCTATTGCACGAAAAATTCTCAAAACCAAAAATATCCAGTACGCCCAATGAAACGTTGTTCGAAACATTCGAAGCGGATCGTGAGATGGTGCTGTTGATACGAAGAACGATCCAGTTGAAAATGCGGCCGTAAATCGTTTTGGCAAAAGAATCTCGTATTTCCATGGCATACTCCTTCGAAATGTTCGACACGACTCGTTCATCGTGAACATAGAGTGTTCGTCGGGTCAAGCATTCGCACAACACACTTCTCGGAATGCCCAAAAAATGGGCAACTCTAGACGAATTTAAATTGTCGTGGATCTCGGTGGCGTCGATGTTTTCGATGATTTTTCGTTTGTACTGTAAATTGCCCAAATGCAAAAGTGCAGCTAAGAGTTGGAAAATTTGCCACATTTCCCATTCGCTGATCGACAACACTTTCATGGCATTTTTAAGACGCTCCAAATCGATTAACGTGTCATTGATACCAACGGGTGTGTCATCGGTAGCACTTAGATAATTGTACGCATTGTTTGGGTTGAGTTCAAGCGTGTCTCGTTCCTCATCGGTTAGCCCATTCAAAAGCATATAGAAAATGTGATAGTTTCGTTCGCTTCGATTCACCGACACAATGCGCGACTTTTCCAATAGATAATGATTGAATTTAGCACCTCTCATTGCACCCGCTGTATCGAAATGTATGTCAATATACTTTCCGAATCGTGAGCTATTGTCATTGCGCACCGTTTTTGCATTGCCAAACGCTTCAAGTATGGGATTTGCCTCCAAAATTTGCTCTTGAATCGGTGACGGTCGTTTGCTGATCGCCGCCAAATACTGCAGTATAAATTTCATACTCTCCGTTTTGCCAGCACCCGATTCGCCCGACACCAAAACACATTGATTCCGATTTTCCTCAATGACTTTGCTGTACGCAAGATTTGCTATGGCATATATATGCGGCGGTAACTCGGTCATTTTCTTTTGTTTGTACGCATTGATTAGGTTCCTGGAGTAAATGTACAAGTTTTCATACGGATTCACTGCAACAAGCACAGTGCCCGTGTATGTCTGTGAGAAAGAGAAGAAAAAAACAATGAAAATTTAAGCGTCTTTACGCATTTTGAATGGAAAACAATGTATTTTCCATTATGGTTTTTCGCTGCAGATAACAATTTACGCACATAAATTTGTTTGTCCTTGTATCGAATACGCAGGTTTCGTAAAATGGCACACTCGTTTATATCACCCAACGATATCATATCTTCGACTCCATACACAGATGAAATTTGCATCGATTTGATGATCTGAAATTAAAAACGCATTGAACTAGTTTCTATTTGGTTTCAGAAGAAGAAGAAAGAAAGAAAGTCTTTTTCAAAGACTAAATCTTCATCGTTCTTCAAACGTTGGCTGACAAAATGTTGCATTCCAAACATGCGAGAATTTATAAACAGAAATTTATTGAAAAGAATTAACTACAAACTAAAATGACGAAAAAAACAAACAAAATAGAGAACAAAAAGTAAAAAGAAAGACTGAAAAAAAAACAAAAAAAAAATAAGTAAAACTATCACACACCTGATCGGGTTTGATCCAGCTCTCTTCGCCTTCATCATTGCGAATCAATGCTTTGCCTCGATCGAATCGCACGATTTGACAGCCGATTGGTGTTGTAAATTCCGTGTTTTTCTGTGGCTTTATCCAAACCCATTGACCCTTTATCGTCCCAGTGGAAAGAAAAAAAACAAACAAAACAGGAAAACGTGATTAGTTGCATAACGGCTACAAAAAAAGATAGAGTCCGATTTCAAGTTGAATGCGATTATATCAGTAGCGCATTGTGCTTAATTCCCTGAGTGTAAAATTACACGGAAAACCGATATATGACGAAATGCTATCATAAGAAATCCCATAAGTGGAAATGTGCGCCCATTTCGTGCATAGCGTTTTAATTAATCATCGCGTACTTGAAATGAGCCAAAAATTGCGGAATTTTATCTGTTATCAATGAAACCAGACGAGAGATAAGACGATCGAAACAGTGCGACAAATTTTTGTCGAGTGTAAAATGGGCGCGCAGCTCTGCGAATTTGTTTGAAAAATGTGAAAAAAAACAACAACAACAGCTACAGCAACAATAAAACGAAGAATAAAATTTGTAATGAAGCAAATTCCAAGGCTTTCCTCGCATTTACTCTATCGCCAAAGCTGGAGAGAAGAAATAAAAACACTAACAAACGAGAGATTTGTGTGACTCCAAACACAAATTGTACACTTTGTATTTTTATTTTTAGTGTACCATACGGTACGGCTTTTTTTTTCAATGAAGAAAATAACAGAATTTCTGCTCATATTATTATCTCCCATATTTTGTTTCTTCTTCTCTCTGTATTTTTCGTTAGTGTTTGTTTGTGAGCGAAATCGTAAGTTATGAGTCGTAACCACAATTTATCCGATTGTTGTTTACGTAAATTAATTGTTTATTTGTTTCTCATCCCGTATTTTTTTCCAACTTACGTCTGTTTAGTCAGAGATGAAGGTGAGTAAAAATGAGTAGAATCAAACAACAACAGTAGCAGCAGCAACAACAAATGCAAACATCCATCCCATTTGGGCATTGATGTTTGTGATGAGTGCGCGCGCGTTCGCGCACTCAAGAGACCCGTTATTTCTGTATAAATTAATATCAAATCTACATTTCCATTGTTTCATTTTTATGATGTAGTACCATCATTTGCCGACTAATGTTCATTTAATTCATCTTTTACGCACTTCAGCAGCCGCGCAATTCCGTGCGTTGCAATTTTTTATGCGAGTGCAATATAAAAACAACGCCGCAAAATGCCAAATATGCATTCCGACCACAGATTCCTCGCGCGTTTGTTGGAAAATCATCTTGATTTAATTTCGTCTTCTTTCATCTTCTCTCTGCTTGTTTTATTGCACCATTATTTCACCATTTATCATTTAACCGAAAAGCGATTTGCATTTTTCGGTTGTTCGTTTGTTCGTTTGGTCGTTTGTGTAACAATGTTTAATGAAATACGAGAATGGCATGATAATAGACGATATTGGTTTGGAAAAACACAAACGTTCGCAACTATAAACAATAGAATCAGGAAAAACATGCAAACTGTGAAATAACACCACAATCACCGGCTGACGTTTGTTTTATGCTGATTTTTTTTTTCTTTTCTGCCATGATTTCCACGCGTTCAGGGTGATTTACTTTGGGTGAACTCTGTGTCTTTTTTTCTTCTTCTTCTGTCGATCATTGTTTCGTCTTCCAAATGGATCGTCGGTAAAGATTGCATTATACACACTCACACACACACACACACCTCGTTCGCTACTGTCATCTTCGTCATAATCCAGTGCTTGTGAATTTTCAGGCTAACATTGGTTGCGCCCGATTTTCTTTCAATGCATTCAGTTTCTTCCCATATGATATAATGTGCTAACGATCCAATTTTGTGCCGAGAGAGTCTCTCGTTTCTGTGTTGAGCCGAGAATTACTCAACATTTCGACAAATTAGAAACACATCGCTGAATAGAATTCATTAAATGTATCAAGATGCCAATGTGTTACAAAACACGCGATGAATTTCTCAGTTTGCATTTATTTTTTCCTCGTTTGTTTGATTCTGTTTGAACGTCAACGTGACGACAATTAGACATGCGAAGTGCATCGAAACACCTCGAAACGAAACAACTATGATGAGATAGTGTTAAGTGCATTGCACACTCCGATCGATTGTTTATCATGAAAATGATGATCGAATAATGATTTAGGGAAATGATTTTGCACAACTTTGTGCTTCTGTTTTCGAGATTGGCTAATTGAAATTCTCTGCGAATGATTGGCCGTCGTTACCCTGGCATTATCTTTTTTTTTATATTCTCGCACACTTCGATTTGATACGTTGTGCCGCCAAACAATGTCGGCAATTTGCGTCGAGGCAATTCAATCGTGATTGAATGTTTGCATTTCCAATTGAAAATACAATTATTTGATTGTTCGTTCGATAAATTACATCTTCCTCATTTTGATTTATTCTTTTCACTTGATTTTCTAATTCAATGTGTGTATGTGTTTTTTTTTGCTGCTTCTGCTGCTGTTCATTTTCTCTCAAGTTTTTTTTTTTTCAACAAAAAGTTCTCTTTTTTTCCCCGAAGCAACCATTTTCAATTTTTATCTACATGACTGCGATAGTATAAAAAAAACACTTGAGCTTTTCCATTAAATTCATTACATCGAGTGGCTGGCAGTATAATTTTAATCAATATTTGTCCATGAGTCACACAATGGAGCGATAAAGTTAACAGCAACATGCGGAGGTCTGGCATAGTATTGAAGTGACAAAATCGAGATAGAGAGAGAAAACAGCTGTAAAGTAATTTTGTTCGCACGAGCCACTACTGAATTTCACTCAACGCCGTGCAATTAATTGCATTTCTAACCAGTTGCTATTGTTTACTTCAATCGTTTGAAAATACAACAAAAGTGATTAATTTGACATCTCTCGTGGAGCATGTGTTAACAGGATTAACATTGATCGACACGTTTTTATTTTGTTTGACGGTAATTACGCAATTTTCCTTCACTACTGGACGGTGGTTCTAAACGCAAGGTCAGCACATGATCGGGATTGGTATCACAGTGAATTATGGCACTTTTTTCGCACCGTCTCTCGCACAAAGAGCCCCCGAATCATTTGTCATATGACTTGGACACACATATTTCATGCATTTCAACATGTAGAGAAACTCAATTCTCATTTGTTCGCTCGTTCTCTCACAGCATCAAGCAGCATCTAATTGTGTGACACAATGTCAACGAATTAACATATTACTACGTTTGTATGCGACAATGCTAACACAGTTTTGCTTTCATTTTTTGTTGTTTCATTTTGGCTTTGGTCACGTATTTGAAATGATCCGTCCCATATACACCACGGCAGAGATCGACAAAAATACAATAGCCAGATCAGTTAGGTTGAAAAGAGAAGAGCAAAAATATTGTGCCCAAATCAAATTGTGAATCAAATGGTTTTTTATGTGTTTTTTTTGTATTATTTTTTTTGTGTGTTATTTTCATTCCAATTCATTGGTGTGATTTTCCATACTATGAATTAACGATTTGATTTCGTCTACAAACAAGAAAAAAAATTTATATTTTTCTGCTATACGCATCACTTCCATCGCACAAAAGGGGCTGAATACGCCAACTTCATCAGGCACAACACACAGAGACAACACACGAAGAGAGAGAGAGAGAGAGAGAGAGAGAGAGAGAGAGAGAGAGAGAGAGAGAGAGAGAGA
>NW_022595245.1:3566200-3570845 GCF_009176505.1 Sitodiplosis mosellana
AGAGAGAGAGAGAGAGAGAGAGAGAGAGAGAGAGAGAGAGAGAGAGAATTTGATTAAAACCAAAGCGAGAGGTGTCGATTCATAAAAGAATATATAGAAAACAAACTACGTGTAAAAAAATGGGAAAAAAACACACACAAACAATACTGATCTGAAACAACGGCCGTGATTGTGAATGATGATGTTGTCTTAATTCTAAACGCTGGAATTCGTTGCTTTGTTGCTTTTGTGTCGTGGATGGCAGAGCAAAATGCGCGCGCACAAGAAAGGAAAGGAAAAAAATTCCAACCGAACAAGCACCGATTTGCTCGCTCATTGTGGCAAATCAAATGCTCAGCTCCAGCTCTATTTCTTTTTTTATATAAATATTATTTTTCGCAGATTTATTTATATTTTTTTTTTGCTTTGTCTATGTATGGAGATTTCTATTTGGTGGCACTATATTTGCCGCGCGCATAAGTCACATGGCATCTAGTCCGTTGGCTGACTCATCTAACTGTATTCCAATGGCGAATGAAACAAAAAATACGGCAAAAATTAAAATGAAACTGCGTGCGCGACCACCGAGTCGAGTACGCACTTAACCAACAATGGAAATTAAAAGTAATCATTTTGATATAATAAAATAAAAAATGCGTGCCGTTTGTGTGCGAAGAGAAAACAAATGCGACGCTTTTAATTCGATACCAAACGAAACCGACAATTTCACCAGACTTGATATTTAAATGAAACGAAAGAAGAAGAACACACACACAGTAAATAAACACTGAATCATTCCACGCTGCAACTGTTTTGCAAAGGTATGCAATCGCTATTTCCTGGGGTTGCGCGTCTGTCGAAAGGTGTATCGACGTAATTTCACAAATAGTCTACCAATTTTGGATGTTTAGGTTAAGAGAAATTTTCAAATCGATCGTATATATAATTTTTGAAGCAAATTTACCCATGGTGAGCTTATATTTAAAAAAAAATAATTGCTTACTTTTTCGTGTGCGTAATCCATTTTTTGGTTCAAAGAGAAATTCTAATCGACTATAACATCTTCTTTGGTGAAACCACACAAATACTTTTTTTTTCTGTTTTGTTACTTAAAATTGGACACGTTTCCAGCGGAAAGTGTATCGCACCATCAAACTTTAAAATTGTTTCGTTCGTTATGTTTTCTTTTTCTTTTTCTCTTAAATCAATTGGTTTAGAACACTAGAACACCGAAACTTATTTATTAGCACTTAACGGCAATTATTTATGCCAGCTACATAATTTCAAGCATTAAATTTTCTTACACAACGGCGATTCCCACCATTTATCACTTTCTAAATGGAACGAACGGAGCACCACTTGGCGGGATAACGAAATGTAAATTACAACCTCTTATCATGTGTCGAAATGTAAAATATTTTTGAAGAAACAACTAAAACAAACACCGAGCAAAAAGAATCAAGCACTAGTTCAAGCGTGACAAATTAAAATGTTTCGAATTTAATTTTTCGTTCGTTCTTTTTTCTTTCGCGTCGAATGAAAAAATTCTAAAAAAAATTATCGAGTGATTTAAGGCGCTCGCTGCACGATTTCTGTGTTCCGCTATCGACAAATTGAAAAGGCCGAATGAAAATGAAACGTGAACGGCCAAGTGTCGAGATCTGCTTCGTAGCGCATCTATTCCTATACTGCGTGCGAAACTGAACAGAGAGAAAAAAACTGTTTTCATTTTAATTGTTTTCAATTTTTCGTTAGCCGTTGTCGTAGTCGTCGTCGTTTGTGTGTGCTGTTATGATTCGGCTCTATTGTGTTTCAATCTTCTCGCGCGCGATGTGTTTTTGTTTGTGGGCACGACTACTGTCATCATTATGAAACACCAATACAATCGCACCGATTGTGCTCACTTAGCCAGCTGGAGAGGAAAAACATACGATTCTCTCTCGCTCACATACAGCGTTCGTTCACAACCGATTCTCACATGCACACATTGATACGCAACGCACCTACAAGCTTCTAGAATTGAATTGCACACACGAAGAATCGCACACGATTGAAAACTGAGAGAGAAAAAAAAAAACAAAAAAATAAACAACTGTAAATTACACCGCAAACACATTTGTTGCAAAGTGATATTCTCTTGTTTCTTCTCTCAAATGAACAATTTCATAAGGCAATGTCGGAACATAAAAAAATTGTAGATAATAAAAACAACAGCAACACAGCCTACGAATAAAAACACAATCAACTTTACCTTATTCGAGGTGTTGTGTTATCTAAGGTGATATAGCTGGTGTGAATGTGCTATGCTTTCGGCTGTGTTGTCATTTATCGCTTGTCAAGTGTGTTGGTTACGACACTGAATTGATCGCCCAGTGACGGAAAGACGCACCGAAAATGGCAATATTCACTTGATACACCGAATACAATTGGGTGTACTCCTTTTTTTTTATCAACCGCATTGTTCACGATGCAATAAAACATTATCCGGTTCACAGAACTCATACACAATTTATTTTAAACACTCACCACGTCTACGGCTTAATGAAGTCGACATGTGTTGCACCATTACACACCATAACGCGCTCTCTCTCTCTCTCTCTCTCTCTCTCTCGGATCGTTTATCATATGTGTCTGCACACGATGAGATAGAGTAAACGATTTGAACCGACAAATTGTGCTACACACCGTTGCGGTTATTACGCTTACACGACTTTTCTACTACGACCCATTGTTTTCCGAGGTGGTTTTTTTTTGTTTTACATTCGGCAAACTTTTGTTTTCCTAATGTTTTTCGATGATTCCAAATATAGACCAAAAACATGGTGCTCATAAATCAAAAATCATCCAAATAAAAAGGTACACGCTTCTTTCTGTTTCATTCCATTTGACGCGACAAATGTTTATTACACGTTGCGATTATGTAGCAAATTTTTTATTTAATTTTTTTTTCTTCATTACACATATGATACCCGCAATTAAGCAAAGAGCTATTATTATCAACAACGAAATTATGGCGGAAAACATCTAGTAATTTTTGGTGCTGGGTGTTGAAATTCCTCTTAAGCTATTCACTTACAGTTATATGGGAATTTGTATGGCTCGTTTTGCCACAGCACACAACAAACAAATAATTGTCTTCGATCTACCGCTGTTGTGATCTTCGTTACCAAACTAATTACTAATTGAGAAAATGTTGTGCTCTTCATCTTCTTCTCCTTTCTAGCAGAGCGAAGGAAAAAGATAGAGAGAGAGAGAGAGAGAGATTTTGCTCATGTGAATGGAACAAAAACAAGACCAATTGAATGCAATTGACTATATTTCTTCTCTCTTACAAAATAATAGGTTTCATGGTGGTAGACATTCGAGATTAGTTTAAACGTTTTTTGTTTCAATTTTCGCCCTTTATCTCGGCAAATGATTCCAATTAAATGCTTGTAACGCTTTGGCTAATCACACATTGAATAATATTTGATTAAAAGTCTATCGGCCCGACGTATAATTGATTTCGACGAATTTGACCTACTAAACACCAAACAATCTTTTTCTTATTTATTCGTTGCGGTATTTATAGTATAATGCCAAACAATTGATAGTGTTTATTTGATACCCGGACATGAAGAGCATTCATTTAGTCTATATTTGTACTGGAAATATTGTACGCAATGCCATATTTTTCGAATCTTTTTCTATAATTATGTCGAAACTTCGTCGAATGTTTACGAAATAAATCAACACTTGAAATAATCGTTGAATGAAAAAAAAAACGTTGAATTTGAGACGAAAAAAATGGTTCGATGTGAGATAAACAATTTGTTCGATGTGAGTCTCACATTGTGGGAATCAAATGTTTGAATTTGGTCGACAAATCAAACTAGTTCGCTCATTTGGCTGTGTGTAGCGTTGCAATCACTGTGTGGTATCTGTCACGAGAAACGTCACATTTATTTTGGTTCAAGTCAATCGTGTTCTCTTGAAAGGTATCAAGTAGTGTTCTCCAATTTTTGATTGGAAATTAAATGAGAATAGCGATTGATTTTCCAAAACTGGGTGAACTGTAGCAGAAGGGCATTTACAAGAACGGATTCATTGGAAGTCAATCAATTACAATGGCTAAACGAGTTTTGGTGAGTTAAATAATTCCGGGTACAAACATAACCTCAATTTTATTTCGGATTTGACTTTGTTTTTGTTTTTCTTCCGAAGAATGTTGGAAATCCATACAAATTCATTCCGCCGAGTATTTTCGATACGGGTCTCGCATCCAAGCTACCGAAAGCCTATCAAAAATTCTACTATGAGTGGCAAGAAGTGCCGACACCCGTTCACTATATTCCAAAGGCCGGAAAGTATGTGCGCAACGATGCGACTGGCGAAGTGAAACCCGTTCAAAATGTACCGATCCCACTGAGATATCCACACGAATTTGATAAGTGCCTGTTGGGTGGAGAGGCTATTGTTAAGGGATACTACAAAAGTAAACCGACCGTACGAAGATTCCCACATTTCTGGGTGCCAACACTTAAACGGACCGCTGTCTATAGTGAAATTTTGAACCAACATATGGACGTTCTTGCTACAGACCGTGTCATACAGCTCATTCACCACTACAAAGGATTCGACGAATATATTATGCAGGTGATTCAGTCAATAAAATGAAGATTTTTGA
>NW_022595245.1:3570855-3633140 GCF_009176505.1 Sitodiplosis mosellana
GTAACGTCCACGTCCGACTGACTTTTCCAGTTGAATTTGCTTGGCGATAGTGCGTTGTACTAACAAAGGTAGGCCAGATCCAGAACCGCTGCTCTGTTCGAACAGATCGTTCAACGGGGAGAGGTGGCTACTGTGACCAGATTCGAGTAAACATGCTTGTTTGCGCCTCGTTTCACGGCGACGATATGTGACGAGTATCACTAAAACGACCACCAAGAAGAGGATCGCACATACACCAAGCGATAACAGCAGGGCTAACTGATTGTAGCTGAACTGATCGAATTGTGGTGTATCCGATGGCGATGGTGTTGTGGACGGAGCGTGAAATTCTAAATCCAAGTCTTGATTGCACATATCACCCGATTCACAGCATTCGATATTTTGACCGGCCAAATGCAATGATCCACGGCACTGTGAAGAGACAGAAAAATTCATTGATTAATTTGATTTCATTGATTCGATGAAAAATTAAAAAAGTATCATTTTGATCTCATTTCGCACTGAAATTTCCAATTTCCAAACGAAAAATCTCTCGTTCATTACCTGCAAAAGACCTCCGCTCTGTTCGGGTGGCATGCATCCAAATTCGTATTCGACATCATAATCATTGGTTGTACTGTTGTAGATACCACGCACGGAAGCGAAGCACGATCCGCCGGGTCTTGTTTCGCATTTTGAGCTGTCTGGAGATTCTTCTGGGCAAACATTGCAGTAGCATGTAAGTGTTTTGGCTGAAATAAAACAAGAGACGAAGCTAAATTAATACAAAATGAATAAATGTGTTTTGATGTGATTAATCACAGACGTATTTAATAAAAGTGAAAAAGGTGTGTGTGTGTGTGTATCGAGTACAGAATGCATTCTTCATAAAGTGCATCTAAAAATAAAAGAGATTTCAAATGATTTTCCGCCTTAGCTATCTAGCTCGCTATTTGAGCCAAGATCTAAGGTGTACATCGGTTAAATTTTGTGTGTGTGTCGGTGAAAAATGGCATGATTTGCGAATGATGTGTTGTTCTGTTGTGCTATGCATACGAACGGCGAACAAAACATATGCGGTACAAATGAGGCGAAAATAATTTGTCTCGTGTCCAAGCATGACAGTTTGTTACTTCATGCTGCTTGGCACACGCACCAACCCGTTGTAATATATTACATCGTAATGCGTGGGCTTGTACAGTATTTTGAATGAAAATCCATTCTATGAACGAAACTAAAACAACACAACATCAAATAAAGTGCGTGGGCATGGTCGGTTTCAGTCTCTCTCTATGTGTATGCATCTCAGAGGATAGAAAAATCACTTCAAATGCAACCGCACTGCGTAATCGCAACGATCACAAGATGCTTGCCTCTTTAACAAAAGCGGCGGCCCCAGACAGATCACATCGTCAAACTCAAAAGAGGTTGGGTAGTCAGGAACTGAAATTGAACACAACTTCAAAGAGCATAACGATACGCACAATTAATTTTAACGACCACAACTTTTCTATGAGTCGTTGCATTAAAAATAGGTAAATTTATGAGTGTTGTATCATTCCTTTCAGAAGATATTGGGAATCGAGTAGCTTTGTGTTGGTCGCGCGATAAAATCAACAGCGCGATTTGTTGGTTGAGGCGCGTTTTCATGCAATTTATTGATACGCAATTATCAGAAATGTCGAGCATCCACTTGGAATATGGGTCAATTGACGCCGATCAACCAATTCAAATCGAATTATAGCCATATGTGTGGAGCGCGTGCACGTTAACAAACTTTGGCGCTTACACTTTCATTAAATCAGCACACAATATCAGTAGTAAAGTATTTTTGCAATTGCGTTTTATTTGCGCCTCTGATCCAGCCCATGAATTTCCCACAATGGTGGCTATTTTTAGACCGAACGAGCAAGACACAGAGAGAAAGACAAGGAGAATGAGAAAAAGCACGAAAAAGTGGGAAAAAGGGCGATGCAAAAAAGGGACAACGACAATGATAAACAATAATAAATACTAGATCATAACACATAGTATGCCAGTATAATGTAGTGCAATCAACTGATGAATGAATCGTAACTGATTTACGTTGATACACTTATTTCTTTCTATTTGCGACACGATTTTTTTTGTTGTGCTTCCTATTTAAAATCGTTTAACACTCATGTTAATGAGTTTGAAATGCATTTAGGTGCGATTGATATGCCATTCAATGTACGATCTCTCATTATGTATGTAAATGCACGGTGTAGATCGTGTGGCATGTGTATGCCAATGCAGTGACAAGAAAAGGGAACAAAAACATATAGCCAGTTGGCGATGAGATAAAAAGGCAAAAAAATACGGTGACGACAATATCTTCACTCGATCTCGCGCTGCTAAATCGACACAGCGTATGCAAATGGAAATGCGTGAATGGACAGATAGAGAGACTCGAAATTATATAGAGGGAAAAAGACATACTTTAGCAACAATAATAACAATTTGGTTCTATTGCACATGTGCAGTTATGTGTTGTTACTGTCATTTATAAGTACGAGCTGTGCGACCGAAGCGAATGAATGAATGAATGAATGAATGAGCTTAAGCGAGCGAACGGACACAGTCAGTGTGCTACTCAATGTGGCCAGTTCAAGTGAATATATTTTCTACTGTCGTCGTATTCGTTTTTTATTGGTAATTTTATTGGTGTTTTTCCTTCCATCGATATTTTATTTATTGCCTTTTATTAGCCGTACGTCAGTTTCAGTTGCTCTTTCTCTTCGCTCACAGTTCTGTTTCGTTACTTCGTCTCTATCTATATAAATGAAATTTATGTTCTGTGTGTAATGCGTACATTTGTTTTTCTCTTGTTTTTATCCTACACAGCCATCTCCCTCTCTGAGTTCTTTTCTCTTCTCGAACGTCGATTTAATTGATTTTTATTGTTTGCATACTTCTTTTTTTTTATTCCATTTGTAAATATTGCCAAGTGTGCAATTGGCATGAGCTCATCGTGTGCCAAAAGCAATGTGTGAACATATTGGCTTTGCTACATGATAAACTTTTTAAATCGATTTGAAGCTTCCTTTATCCCTCTATCTGTTGTTAATTTTTTTTCTTTTGCTGTTACCTCATCAACAACCATTCATTTTAATAAAAAAAAGAAACATTTGCTGCCCAAATGAAGAGAAGATCACAAGTGCAAGATTAACGAAGAACATTTTTTTGGTGAGAGAGAGGAGGAGAACGCTACGTAAAATCTTTCCACAATCTGATAAATTCCATTAATTGAGCAAAACACAATTAGATGACAATCTCTAAGTGCATTCTCATATATGATAAAGGCGTACCATAAATTTTGTGTACGTCAATGATAAAGAGTGGCATTTTTAATTGATTCAAAAAAAAAACAACAAAACCAATCTCAAAAGAACCTTCAATAAATCCAACCACATCGTGCATTGGATGTTGACATTACATGTTCATGAATGAAAAATGGATAAATTTCGAATAATCATTGTTTGATCTACGACAACATCAGCCGCCGCTGCCGCAGCATCAACGATGCAAATAGGGAGAAAAAAAAAGATCCACTTAATTAATATTCCATTTGGTTGATTTGATGTAGTCGCGTTTGGGTGTTTACTATGCCATTCATTCGAATTGGGTTTTATCAATGAATCAAGTTCATTAGAATGTGACATTTTTTTGTTTCGTTTATCAATCCTATGTGACATTAAATTATCAACACAGAATTGGAAAAAAAAATCCGAACCAAATTAAAGCCGATATTAATTAATTCTCATCGATGTGAAATGTTAGTTGGTTCTGTTCTGTTGTTGCTTTGATTATGTCTGTTCAACAAACTCTGTTCTTGTTTCCGATCGATTTCTCGGCTCTTAAGTGAGGCGATCATTTCAAGGATCATAAAAATGCAAACGAAACATGCAGCTGCGGTATGGTGTTCGTTAATGATACCGGCCTCATATCTATACCTGTATACTCGAACCATCTAACAACACAATTCAATCAAAACAAAAACCGACAAAACAATACGTACACTATCAACTAAATAAACTGAAAGTTGTTGTTTTTTCCGGTCGATCGTGAAATGGGTTCCAAACAAGTTTCTATTTGATGTGACATTTTCAAGTTGTTCGTTTGAAGGGTTTTCATTTTATATACTTGAACTGTGTATACTGTACATGTTTTTATACCGTCGGCATTTTGTTTTTCTCTCAATTTTTTTTTATTTAGCTATTTATTTGATTTAGATTCCAGAATGATACATTGTTTGAATAGGTGCAGTGAAATAAAAATTTTCGAATGAAGCTTAAAAATACGAAAACAATTCCTTTCGTTCCATTTGAACACAGAATATAGTGCGTGGATTTTATGATTGGTCTTTTTTCAATGAGTATTCGATGGTTTTTATCAGTTCAATATAAACATGGAACGATCGATGATTAGTTTTTCCTCTTCTCAAGCCGCTTATCGAATTGAATAGGATAGAAAAAAATTGGAACCAGACGATTTTTTTTTCTTCTGTCGTGGACAATCAATAATACTTTGGAATGTCATGTAAAAAGTGCGATATGCGTGTCTGAATTGTACGAACCGAACTGAAAAAAACGAGTCTCATTTTTAAATGCGTCCTTTTTTCGAGTTCATTGCGTGTTTTTCGGTCACAATTTTATGATCGGCATGTTATTTAGCGAAAGCGAGTTGAATTGTTTTTAATGGTAAGATCCGGTATGATCGACAACAGAGGAACTACATCCGCTTAACGCAAAGCAATTCGAAAGTATCGATCGATAAAATTAACGCAAGGCATCCCATTTCGAAAGAAAAAACGATCAGCCCTTGACAAAATCATATGGATGCATCCATCATAAGATTAGAATTTAGTAAGATTTGTTGTGTGAAACGCGTCGGCCTTGCCTCATTTAACGTCGAAGCACCGGGAATTTTAGATACATGAAAATCTCGATTGCCTCCCGACGAACTGAAGAGCAAGAGCACAAAACGAAAATGGATAACGAGAATATAGAGAACCCAGATGGGTGTGGAGTCGCTATTAAATGCACGACCGAGAGATAACATGATTTCATTTTAAAAACTCTATATATAACGCGCAGATAACAAATTAATTCATTTAAATTGAATTTATTTCGATTTAGTGTCTATTTCCCCTCGCTATAATGCAAATTCAAGCACTCTTCAATAGACATGGATCGAAAGAACGACTGACCGACCGGCTGACGATTCTTGCTAATGTTTTGTATATGTGTGCGATTCAATTCCATTGCCGTACCCCATAATGGTTATTGAATTGGTGTATTTGCTGAAACCAGATGTCAGCTTTTCGGGCAATTTTTATGTTAAAACACACAGAGCCACGTTTATTGCCGCTGGCAAATGGGATAAAATGTGAATTTTTATCAGGTTATTTTAATGTGTTCCGAAAAAGAATTGAATTAAACATTTTATCGCTATATTTTGATGCCATTTCAAATGGGAATCCCGTTAAATGTGCAGCTCGCCCCGATTCGCCTATTTTTGAAGTGTTTGTTTGCAATGATGATCGTATTTTTGAAATTAAATTGAATTTGCATTCATCATCAGCGGTGCGAGACATCATTGTTGGGTTTCGATGTGTGATGAGCACACACTCCACGAAACCAGATCGTCATATGACCACATAAATTATAAATACCACAGCGAGTAGAGAATGTATATAAGTCGAACTCACAATGTCGAAATGATGTATTCCAACAACGCGACGAACAAAATCCAATTTGAGCTTAATTCGATTAAACATCGAAATCGAAGCATAAATCAGAATTTGTCCACGACATCCGCATAGTAATTTTTTTTTCTTCTCTCCCAACTCTTCTCTCTCTCTCTATCTCTCTCTATCTCTCTTTGATATTAAATTCGATTTTATTCTAATACGCCCAGGCGAGCACAGCAAAATACAAACTCTCACAATGAAAACACACACAGCAACTCATAATCGGTTTCTGTTTTTATATTTATTTCGAAAAATTTGAATATCTCACCACAATGGTACCATGTGGAATTTGCATGAAGTGTCGATTGGCTTGAAACGAAGAGACACCGGAGCGAATGAACAAGAGAGCCACAACTGAAAAATGGCCAGAAACTATAAAGTTGATGGTTTTCGTGCTGACACATTGGAAGGCATTTCCTTTCGATAGCTTATCAATTTTATTGATAAGTTATGACAGCACGGTTCGGCTTTTGCTCGCCTCACTTTAAGTGTGAAAATGGCCATTTTGGTCATTTTAGCCATAAAATGCTGTTTTAACACCAACATAACAAAATAACTTACTATTTTAACAATGGATACATATCGAAATGAGTCCAAGTACGAAAATTGATTTTTGCCGATAAATTTTTGAGTTTTATTTTTGGATAACAAAAGCCCAAGTATGTTAAATGTGATTCGTTGCATTCCGATGAAGATGAGTATAATGGTTCGATTAATACCGATTATCCAACAATAGCATGAAATAGAAAACGATCAAATGCATTGTTGAGCGTATGGTACGCAAACCCGAATTTTGTATACTATTTTCGGTGTCGTTGCCAATTATAACGATTCAATGACTATAAACGGAACGAAGGTAAATGACAAAAAAACAGCAACCATCGAGATGTTAACATGAGTGATACACAAGCGATGGCAACGAAGACAAAAGCTATGTTCAAAATCGCGTATCGTTAACAACGAAAATCATTAAATTTGTATATATCGACGATGACATAGTCGATGATGATAAAATGTGTATCATGAAACCCCCTTGGATTGGTGTGTGCCGAGGCAGTGACACCATCAAAATCGCCATTTTGGCCATAGAGTAAAGTGACGTTCAACTGATCTCTGAACGATAACATTTATGATTCTGCGCGTTTGCAAACGTCAGCATATCGAACAAGAATCAAAATATTTTATGAAATACCACAACGCTGGAATCCATAATGTGATTGAATGTACAATCGTCTACCGATCGCATCACATTGAATTTTAACGAGAGAGGGAACAGAAAGCAGCATATGTTTTGCTAAATGATCATAAAAAAAAGGATGATAAAACAGAAACATGACGACAAAACGGTCAAAATATGTGCCAGACTATTTTTTTTTCTTCTATGTCTTCCACTCTTCACTTGTTGTTCTTGGATGTTGTTAGAAGATTTTTCAATAAAACTGAATTTCATTTTTGTGTGTGTATGCGTATGTTTCATTTTCTCTCTCGAGTCGAGTTTTTCCGTCTTCGTATGGTTTATTTGTTTTGGTAAATTGTCGAAATGCCAAATGTTCCAAAACATCATTTATGGCATTTCAGCAGGCTGATTCTGTTTTTAATGAAGACCGTAGAGTCAACGTTGGAAATAGCTCGTTGACTGTCAAAAAGGCATTAGAGATAAGTTTTTTTTTATATTAGCATATGGTATTTAATCGCCAAAAATTCCTAATTTTTCCCATTTTTTTTCCTATGGACGTGGGCGATTTTCTCTACATTTATCTATAGCCCGTGAATTAGCTGATTTCAACGATAACGGCAAATATTTATCTGAATCATTCTATATCATAAAGAAACGAGCATCTAAGAGTAATGTGTACGCATTTTAATTTGGAAGAACAAAAGGTAAGTTGAGCATCGTTCGGTCGCATCGGACACATTAAATATTAATAAATGTTCGATTTGAAAAAATTCGAAAAATTGTTACATAAATTCAGTCCGTATTCGATGAAATACCCTCATAAATACGCCGGTCAGTTTGGTGCTGCACATCGAAATGAACGAGAGAGGGAGACAGAGAAGGCGACGTAAAAAATCTTTGTTATTTTTAAGTTCTTTGTAAAAATGGTATGTTCGGAAGATTTTTGAACTGGAGAACCGAAACGAAGATTTCGAACAAAACAAAAGGAAAACAAGAAATTAAAAGCATCGAGAAAGAGAACAACAACGTAACTAACTGTGGAAAAACGAATGAAAAATAAGCATAATAACAACAATAAAAAAAGACAGAGAGTAAGACGAAAAAAAGCGAAGAGAAATAAGAAGGCCAGAACCATGCATACATGTGTGTATTGAACTGACTGATCAAGAGATGCACCCGAATCGATGAAAAAGAGAAAACATGTACGATATTCGTATGGAGTGCATGTCGATTACCCAACGATGATCTTCACCGAGCAACAGAATATGTAGGGAAGACGAGAAAAAAACAACACAACAACGTAATGGAAAAGAGAAAAGAAAACAGACATAAAACACACGGAACAGCACCGAGAGAACTCAGCTCACATATTCTCATCTGGGATTTTGGGTTTGTTTGTGTTTGATGTGTGTGTGTGTGTGTGTGTTGTGTCTCCTTTACGTTCTTGAGACTCTGTTCGATCGACCGTTTGCTTTATATACGTTGTGTTGTTGTTGTTGCTTTTTTCCCGTATATTTCTTTGGTTCGTTTAGTTAGCTGGACTCGATCATAGTCTCTCTCACTTGGTGTTGTTGTTGTTTATAAGTGTAGAAAATCGGGTTGGTGTTAGTGAGTTTGTTGGAAATTTATTATTTAGTATTTACCATGTGCCTTTTTCTTTCTTGATCTCGGCGCCATGTCTGCAGGCTGATTATGCTGTGGCTGCTGGTGCTGCAACTTGGTTCTCTCGCTGAATCTCACTCAATGAGCCTCTTCTTATTCTTTCTGATTATGTGTATGTGTGTGCTGTTGTTTTCGTTTTACTCTGGATCCGCTCTTGTCTTAGGACGGTTTCACGAGCTATTTCCAAAAGTGTATTCAACTTCTTTTCGTCTCTCAAATAATATTGAATGCAATGCAGATTTATTATCACAATCTACACGCTTAAATCAGTTTTCGCTTTCTCAGGTTTACATATATCGAAAAATAAAACCAGGATCCGTGGTTGACTTTCTTTGTTTCGTTGAAAGCTCACGTTTTTCGCATATCGATAACAAAATATCTGCTGATTTCAGTTGGACTTCTTCCGTTTGCGAATATCAAATTCGCATTCAATGTTTCCGCCACACAACACACAATTCTGCTGCTTCAGCGACGAGAAAACCGTTTTAATTCGCAGTTTTTATAGATATTCGTTGAGCGACATCCACACCGTGAATGTTAAAACCGATGAAAATGACTATTTATTTAAACAGTGGCGTTGATTTATTTATTTACTTGTAGGATTTTGTACATCACTGTAGAAATATTTAGCGTGCGCGAAGAAATATTTTGTCGTTGATGTTGTTGTGGTTTGATGATCGAAATTCCTGTCAACACGAAAAAATGTCTTTCTATCACGTTTTATTGGACTCTCCGACTCTGGTCAGAATGAGTGAATGTTCCGTTTGATATTTTGGTTTATTTCGTTACGAACTTTGTCCTTACATAATTATCTTGGCAATTGATATTTGTTTTTTTTTTGCTGCTGCTGCTGCTGCTGCTGCTTCTTCGGTGTACGGTCACCAAGTCTCTCGGTTTCGAATTCAAACGTTTTTTTTTACAACAAAACACAAATAGATTCATCAATGCATGTGCTGAAAAATGTTTAACACATATCCGTATGTCGCTGAATGTGTGTCTCGTGGTCGAGTTGTTTTGAATTGCTAATGCAGCTGGCTGAGACTATTTAAACAATAAATTTAGCCATGAGCAAACACACAATGAATGAGTGCGACTCTGACAAATGTGTGCAAAGATGAGAGAGAAGAGACGACACACGACGAAACGAATGTATAATATCGAACATTTACAATGAACAAACAGTAGTCATCAGACGAACACATAAATTCATTAATCCACGATGACTAAAAGATTAATCTTGAGCCAGAATCAGTTCAGTTCAGTGTTTTCAATTAAATTCCACAGCTATACACATTTTCAAAAAGTCTCACTCAGACAACAAGAGAAACTTTGTCTAATCTGATCGCGTATTTACAATGTATAAGTAAAAAAAGTTCACATTTTCACACAGAACGAGCGCAGCGAGTGTACGAAGCCCACAGAAAAAACGACGTTTCGCGCACAAAAACGTCACGTCGACTAAATTGCCACTTGGTTTCTTGTTCAATTCAAAATATTTTTCCAAAACGTAGAAACAAAAAGAAGCAACAACCACCTCATAAAGTCACATTCACATATTCTCAATATTCACGATGATTTGTTTATTCAATTTCCTCGTTGAATGATGAATTTTTAATCAAAATTCTCATTGACTTGATATTTCTGGCCCGCGCGCGCGCTCTTTTATTTATTTATCCGATGTCAGAGGCGCAAAAATGCCGCAGCGAATCGAATCGTCGCCGTCGATAGTCCGTTTTACGTATGTATTCTTCTTTCCTTTGCTTGTTATGTCTTAATTTAATTTTCCGACTGTGAAACAGTTTTTCCTTCTCTTTTCTTTCTTTCGCTTGCTCTCTTTTTTTTCTCACACTTTTGGGTTCGTTTATTTTTAGATAAATCAAAATAGCTCAAAATACACAGTGTGTTTGTTGTTTTTGTTTCGACGTCCAATTTTCAACCACGATTTTTAGCCAGTAAATGTATCTATCGCACATGCGATTTTCACATCAATATTTCTCTCACAACGAAATTTCGATAAAAAAAAGAAATTTGTATCGCTCGGCGAGAATTAATGAAATATGTGTTCAGCACTATTAAGAAGGCACATTTGATTAACTCGGATATCAAACTGAATAAATATTGCGATTTGTTTTCTTTTCTCCAACTGTTGTTGTCGCTGTTACTGATGCTGTTGCTCTTCCTCTCGGAGAGATATTTTCGTGTAGACAAAATTACGAGGCAGAAAACAAAACTGATATTATACGCAATGAACACGAGAATCCCGTCATAAATGTCAAAATACGAGATTTATAGCGATAACAAAAGCGTTTCAACCGAACGCTAAACAAATGAAACAGAGAACAAAACTCAAAACAATGATTTTGATTTGAATCAATGTGACACGGTGAACAGACACTTGGATACTTTCTTTTTGCTTCTTCTTTGAAACAGCGAAACGGAACAGCGTGACGTTTCACCACCAAGTCTCAGCTTAAACTGAGTAAATCGAATATTTTTGCTTGGACATATAGTAAACATTCGTAAAGCAACACAGGTTTTGTGTATACATACACACACACGCTCGTTCACTCACACTGAACCGCACCAACACACATAAACGCCGATGATCCGAGAACGAAACGAAACGAAGACAACGAAACACCACACTACTGAGATCGATGTTCTGTTTGAGTTTCGGCATTTCAACCAAATACATATGCATCGACCCACGCACACATCTGCACCTCGATGTGCACCACGCACAGCGGTCGCTCTGTGTGTTTCGATGCATTGCCTTACAAAGGCAACTCAAACAAAACAAAACGAAGTAAAGAATGAATAGAAAAAGCAAAAAACAAAATCAAAATAAGCATTCGACTTAACAACCAAAGAAGAAACGATGGACAATGTATACTTGTTGAGCTGGTGTGCGTGAGTTTGTGCTTTGTGTTTTTGTTTCAGTTCTGTGTGTCGCCGACGTCATGTATTTGTGTGTTTGTTGTCGATCATCGTTGAACATTTTTATGCTCTCTCTCTCTCGTTCGCTCCTACACTCTCTAACCACACCGCCGCCGAAATAAACAGAAAATGTATTGACCATCTCGTGTACGTGTTGTGTTGTCGATACTTTGCTTAGGTAGTGAACGCAGCTACGAAAAATGATATAGTACATGCCTTACATTATTTGGTTCTTCTGCTCTGTGTGTATGAATCCAAAACGTACTTCAATTCAATGGAAACTATGTTCGATATGCTCGCATGTGTCTGTCGATGTGCATTTATATGGTGTTTTCCTTCATCCATTCGTTCAGTCATTCCTTCATAATTCGGCCGTTTTGCACTGTTATTCTTGGCCTTTTTTGTTGTACGTTTTTCGATTGCCTGTTCTGATGCCGAAGAAATGAAAGAAAGAAGAGAAAAACGCATACTCTTCGACACATGCAGCATTTTGATTTTTCTCTCTCGCTGTATTTTTCGCCTTTGGTCCTCTTCAATCCAGAAAATTCGTATACGTACACCACACAGAACATGTGCAAAAGAATGAACGATGCAACGAAATGATATGTGTTGCATTTTTTTCTCTTCTCCTCGTACGAATATCCGATCAAAAGAAAAATATGAACAAAATTTAAAATTCACACCAACCGATTTTGTTTTTCTTCTCTCTTCACATTTCATGTCTCGAATGTGTTGAATGGCTCGTTGCATAATATAGATGGATATACCGCAACTGTTTGATTTCGAACGAAACATTAACCCTAGATCAGTGAGTATATATATATGTGCTCGAACCATGCATATCAGTCACTTTTTTCCGTCATTCGCATCATTTCCAGGAATTTTGGCTTTGTTTTCACCAAACATGTGTTTCAAGATTGCTGAGCATCTCAGCATTTCGTAAGGCACGGATATATCCGAGCATATCGACGACGAATACTGTATAATACAGTGGCGTGTGTTGCTACGTGCAGCCGCAACGACTCGAACGAAGTGTGTTCAGTTGATGTGGCTGCACGCAGAAACAACATACACATTCCGGTCGAGTCATTGCGGCTGCACGTAGCAACACACGCCACTGTATTATACAGTATGCGTCGTCGATATGCTCGGATATATCCGTGCCTTACGAAATGCTGAGATGCTCAGCAATCTTAAAACACATGTTTGGTTTTCACACTTCAACGTGTGATTATCATTATTTTCGCCGTAAATTCTGTTCACAGAATTATACGTAATTAATCAACGAGAGAGAGAGATAGACTAGATTATTTCACTTAAGCTGATAAAGTGCATGAGATTTTATCAGATCATTGTTTATTTATTGCTTCAAAGATTCGAATAAAAATAATCAAATAATTAGCACAAGTACTTGGAATTTGCTCGGTTGTCTTTATTCATTTGAAATTGTCTTGTATTTCATGAAATTCTTCGCTATATTGTGATTTTTGTCTTGGTTTGACTCAAGAGAATTTTATTTTTATTTTTATTTTTACTGTCGAGGTACGTTTTTGTCCCCATGCGGTAATGCAGCGTTAACATATACACAAATAAAATGATGCTATTGAATGAAGAGAGCAATGACGATGAAACACACCCGCATTTATGCAAACTTCTTCTTGGAAAAGGCAATAATTCATTTTTTTCGGTTATTAAGCGTGGCAAATTACATTCATAATAAAATGTTTTAAAACTAATTTTTTTCGGCATGCATACAAAATGGTTTTTGAAAGTCATAAAACGGCGGCCAGAACACCATGTGAAATACAAATGATTTGCGACAGTTCTCATAAAGAATTTTAAAGAAGAAAAAAAAAGGTTAAAACGATAAAACGTTTGTATGAATAATCATACATCCGATCGTTTTGAATTACAAACTCTTAAAATTGAATGATTTTAAATTGCGAATTTTGCCTATTTGCCCTTTTTCTTCGTGTTGGCGTTGTCACCGGATGAATTAACATTTGGAGCCGGTTTCGTATCTAAGAGATGTCGAAGGCGTTGATTTTCCGCCATGATATTTTTCATCTTTGTCTCGACAGCCTTTTGATCTTTCAATTGCGTTGCCAATTCGTGGTTGCTCTTTTTCAACGCGCCATTTTCCGTTTTGAGATCTTTCACTTGGCATTGCAGCAATCGCAGGTCTTGTTCCTTTGATGTGATGGTTTTGTTGCGTGCAGCGACTACTTTTTCCATACTTCGAATTTTCGCTCTTTTGTCATCACACTCTTTTTGCATTGAACATGTTTGCAATTCAAGTGCTGAACATGTCGCCACCAGATTTTCCATTTCTTCCGCATTTTCCGTCAGTTGATCGAGGAGGTTTGCGTTGGTTTTCATGAGAATGTCAGCTGAAATTGGAATGTCAGCACATTCAAGATCCATATAGAACAGAAATACCTTCTTCGTGACGGAAATATCGGCGCGACATTCAGCACAACCTTTGGGACTAACGTGTGATTGACATGCAAAATTGTAGAAAAAAAATCGAATGAAATTGACACGAATTGCGAATGATTTCGACAGATGAAATCGATTCAACGTTTCAAACTTATCCTTACCGCCACTTTGATAAGCACTTGCTATGATACAAATGACCACACTCGGTTATCAAAATATCGTCTTCCTTTTGAACAAGTGAATCATAACAAATTGAACACAAAACGTCTGGCATTTTTTTTATCAAATTCTCGCTACTCCTCGTAGAACCACTTGAAATGAATGGTGAACGGAAGAGCTTGGCCTACGTGATGTTTGTGACGAACACTGAAATAAGCGGATCTTGTCAAATTTACGTCGAAAATTCGTACGTTTTCGATTGGCCTTTCGTACAAAACTCGTTCGAATGCGACGCAGGACAATCGAATTCACCGAGAGTAAATCTTTTGGTACCATTTTCAAAACCAACAAAACGCTGACACAGCTACAATACACATACAACGTCAATATCAACAAAAGAACATTTTTGCATAATTTACAGTGTAAACACACTTAACGCGCAAATATGGAAACAACCACCGGGCTGGCATTAGAGTGAGTTGTAACAAGTCGCATGCATTTGAAAGAATTCACAAAGCCAATTCCGTACATGGGCATTGAATCGGTCGATTTTCAATGTATTGATTCGGACTGAATGTTCTGAAAGTCAACACCATCAACAGCACAGCATAGCAGTGGCAAAAATTTCGTTTGCAAAAAAAAATTGGTCGTCGTTTGTGTTCGGATATGGATTATGTTCGCCATATTTGCCGATGTTAAACGATATGTTTAATCTGTACGGTTTCGAAAATGAAACAGAAGCAAAAAGCGGCACACGAACGACATCGCCTCATATTTCCGTGCAGCGAACTCTGTCGGTGTTACACCGCGCGAGCATAATGTTATTTCAGATCTGCTCCAAATGAGTACGAATTTTGTTGCAAACGACATTGCATGTTTGGAAAACAACAACTTCATTTTACAATTTGCAAAAAATGAACAATTCGAACCGGGCACCGAGGAGAGGGAAAACAGTCCATTTACGTCTATTTCTAATGAATCTGTTGTGAATATCCACAAAAACCGATTAGTGTACACTGTACACTTTTTTTTAGCTGTTCTCTACCGTAGCCCAAGCGTTGTTCACCGTTTGTCATACGTATTCATTCCACTAATAAAAAAAAATACAAATTCAAGTTTACCTTCAAGTGGCAAAAGCAAGCAAAAGTGTTTCGCTTCACACTCGAAAGGTAAACAGTATAATTTCTAACCGCTTCCAGCAATGTTGTTGCTGTTATTGTTTGCGGCTCTATTTTCGGTGGAATCGATGACTAACCAATTCTGATTGAGACTGACTGAAGCTGAAAAGTTCAGCAAACGGATTAACATAGTTCGCTGGCTTGTGCCCGAAGCAAGTGACGTCAAATTGATGGAATTTTTTGCGGTGATCGCTAGAAACCGAATGAATAGAACTACGATTGATTGCAATTGGTATTTAATTGAATGGCAAGTTGTTTACTTCCAATGAATTTAGCTCAATTTTCTCATTGTTCAGTTACGAATGATTGATAAATAAAAAGGTAGGCAGACCGAACACTGCGCGCGCACACAGTAAAATGATTGCGCATGAAATGTAATTCCGTTTGCAAATGCAGTTTTGCGTTGCCAGTTGTACATCATAAACGTATTTGACATTTAGCTTATTGTGAAGAATAGAGACGTATCGCTTGTACTCCGTTTGTGACATACATTTCCATTTTGATTCAGTTCTCGCTCTCGCTCTCTCTATCTCCCTCTCTCTCTCGCTCTCTATCTCTCTCTCTCTCTCTCTCTCTCTCTCTCTCTCTCTCTCTCTCATTCCATGCAGAGCCTGCAACAAAGCAGAAGAAAACAGGGGAAAAAATGTGTCGAAAGCAATGAAACATTGAACGAACGAAATGAGAGAAAAAAAAACGGACAAATCAAATATAAATGCATGCAAACAAGAAAACACACGCGAAAAACAAATAAAATTGACAACAAATAAAATTTATATGCTGAGCTAATCGTTGTGCCGATGAATTTCAATTGCAAATTGCAAATTTATGTTCGGCCTGCAACAACAACAACAACAAACTCACTCAACTCGAGAAAGATGTTGGTTCGGTTCAGTTCAGTTTGTTATGGTCTCTCTGCGCACACACGCTCGATTTATACATGTATACAAGCACGGCTCGTTCATTTGTATCATATATGCTTCTAGGTTTTGATTTATCAAATGCGCACTGTGCGATCGCGCTATGCCCATTTCCATCCACAGTACACACATTATTCTAATGTGGTACATGATCGGCAATAAGTCAGCAATAAATTTTGTGCGAGCACATAAAATCAACCGCAAACAAACACACGAAAAAATGAAGTGGCATATCGTAACGAGAGTGTATCATTTGGGTAGAAGCAAGCTAGAACTACAAAACAAGGAACGCCAACCAATGTTTCATTAGTTGTAAGATGAATAGAGAGCGCACGCGAGCGAGCAACCGATGAAATTTATTTAAATGAAATTAAATGAGCGTAACGGAGATGGGGCATTTAGCGGGCGAAACGACTATGAAGAGTGAATGAAGAAAAATCTGCACACCGCGAAGCAAATAGTTGCTGCGGCGAATGTCATAGATTTATATGAGCGAATAATTAGTTGTTTAAAATATATTTATTTGCAATTGGAATGTGTAAATATAGAGATAACTACAAATTAAGTTATGTAGACCATATATTTCGATTAGGCTAATCCATGAGCGCACGCTTTGCCGCCACTACGCTGTGCTTGCAGTGTTCTGCTGGCTGTCGGTTGCTGGCTAACCAGACTAATTCAGTACAACTTTGTCGCAAGCGTGATAGTGTGTGTGCTCGCGATTTATTGGCAAATTCAAATGTGCCGGCTAATTTATTTATTAGATATGAAAAAGAAGTGCTTTTTAATCTCGGTTGGAATTTTTTGGATTTTTTTTTCTTCGATGACAGAAAAAAAATCAACAGAACCGAACACGATTCAATACAACAATGTTTCGCGCAAGAATGCAGGCAACTCTCAATCAGAGACATACTTACACGCTGGTTTTTTTTCTATTGTTGTCAAGCGCTCGCGCGAACACCAAATAGCTTGAAGGTGATTTTATTTTATCCATTAAATGCTCACCGATCGCATTACCGATCCGAAATATATGCAAAACTATTCAAATGATCTCTTGCTAGGGAGATGAAGACAAACGAACACAGAAAACAACAATTTTAAATAAAATGGAACGAGGTGTGCTCCGTTCGTCTGCGTGCACTCGCCTCAATTCAAATGGAATTTCATGCGCTGAATATTTGCTGCTGTCTTTCTGTGCACACGATGAGCGAGGAGCATGGCTCAGCAGCTAAGCGTGTAAAAATAACAAATCTTAATTTGTATGGTTGACACCCATAATTCTTAATGCGACGTGTGACGAACCGAAGCGGAAATCTAAATGGATTTTGTCTTGAAATAAATGTGCCGTTTTTTTCTTCTCTCTTCATCTTTAACTCTCTTTGCAAAATTATGATCAGATGCATGTGCTTTATCTTCCGTTAAATTTCTTGGAAATCTATAAATAATTCGATTCATTTGAATTTTTTTTTGAGCCACTGAGCCGGCTCAGCATCCGTCTAGCTGCTCAGTGAAATATGTGCAAAGGTGATAAAACTAAAACGAGACCAAAATTCATTTCAGAAAAAAAAAAATTATGGAATTTGAGATGCTAAGCCAACCAGCAGACATAGCAGCAGCAGCAGTTCTGCCGAAAAAAATTCATGCTAATTAACAGCCAAAATGATCATTTTTGACACGAAACCATGATTAAATCGCATCATGTGGAGATGAATTGGAATAGGGAGCGGATGTCAGCGAGCAGCAACCAACATCAAGATTAATAGGAAAAAATTGTGAAACGGGTCAAAAGATCATCTTCATCACCTCATTCATCCGTTACAATTTATGCGATGAACACTCTGTCGGGTTAATTGAAAACAAAAATCAGCGTTTCTTTAATAGGACTGGTTATGGTTATGTGATTGCGATGGTTCGTTTTCGCACGTGTTCCTATTGCACACTCGATCGCAGTCGTATTAGGCTCCTAAGTCGAGATTTCGATTTTCTACTTTCAATCGATCGAACGAAAAAAAAATTGAATAAAGTCAACGATACGCTAAAAACAAGCCGAATCGAATCGGGACACACAATCGATTGTTTTCGATTTTGCATGCACTTTGGAACACTATTCGAAATGCCAAAGCAAAAAGCCAACACATGATCAGAATCGAATGAAAATAACCATTTTTCAATCATGTTCACCGTTTCGATCCGTTAACAAACCACTTTCAAAGCATTTCTTTCCTTATCTTAATCCATTATGTTTTCGTAATGTTTTCGTCAATATAGAATGTTTTGTGGTTATCTATGTAAAAATACGGAAATTTATGCGGGATTACTTGAAATGTGGGGCGTAAAACTGAAAATTGAACGTTAAATGTTTTAATCGGCTAATGCATCGGCAAAAGGCAAAAGATCACCACTCTTGCTAAAACATTTCAAGCTCATGTAGGTTGATGAATTTATGCGCTCGCCTGCTCTCTCGCGGTATTGGGCGGGTGTTGGACACATTGTTTGTCCTATGAGAGTGTAAGCGTGCTGAAGAAAGAGTGGAAGAAAGCCATAAAGATATAGCTCTATATCTTTAGCTTATTATTGAACCAGATGATAGTCGTTTGACAACGGTTTCCGTGATCGTTTTGAATTACCGTTGTTGCTGCAGTGTGTTTTGATCGCAATGTGACTCCATCTCTCTGGCAACTCGAACAAGCCTCTCTTGTTTGTGTGTGAGCTATTTGACTCGGATATCGCTTTTTGAATACATCATCATATATACATCATTTTAGAGTAAAACATATAGTATATTCGAAACCTCAAACCGTCTCAAAGCGGAAAAATTATAAACGTCGTTTCATTTTTGATTTATTTATTTAGAACAAACCAAAAAACCGACTGTTTTTCGGGTTTTATTCTCTCTTTCTCTCTGTTCATCGTCTCTGCCTTTTATCTCATTCGATTATGACATCCTGCGATGATAGATTTGCGCAGCTTGTTTGAAAATAAATACTGCATAAAAAAGTTTTATTTTCTATTTTTTTAGGTCAGTTCTATTCAAACAAGAAAAAAAGAGTCTCTTCTCCAAATATTTATAGAATAGATTTGGCCAGTTTTATGTTTATTTTTCTAAATGCGTTGTTATGTGTTTTTTTCCTTCAGAGATTCACATTTCCAGTTGGTTGTTTAAAAATCAAACATGGTTTCTAGGTAAAGAAACTCGATTTTGTAGCATAAAATCGCATTTTAAATGGAGCTTATAATATGATTTGTGAGCGTTCATATCGTTTTATGGGTTTCCAATTTTTATGAGCTTCAATCCGATTTGGGTTCGATTTCGGGTGGTAAAAGCGGTTAAGTTCTAAAATGCGTTCCAAATCGGATCGTTATTTTCTTCGTGGTGGCAAATTCTGTCATGGAAACACAGAACCGATTATTCTGCAGGTCGAACAACATTTCGTGTAAAAATTCTATGGAAATAATATCTATATTATATGCTCAGCTGAAATGTACTAGCTATGCACAGATTCTCATGTGGCAAATCGTCGGTTCAAATTGTTGCCTCGAGAAATTGTTGTGCGTTTTACAAATTCATGAGATTCTCCGAGTGATTGACGATTAAAGCCATTTATCCATTCATTTTCTTGATGTGAATTCCATCACTTTTAAATGCATTGGGAACACATCCTCCTCGTTAATAATAATCAATAAAACGCAAGTGCAGAACTTCTTCTCATGATCAAAGTGCGTGTTTGTTACAAAAGATGCGTAATTTTTCTTTCTGCTTAAATTGCGTTGGGCTATAAGTTGCGTGTGTGTGTGTGTGACATAAGTGACAAATGCATGTCATATCTTCGAGTCATTATTCCGCCCAGGCAATTGCATTGGTATTTAGTATTCTGTTGTGATGCGTGTGTGTGTGTGTAGCAGCAACAAACATCACACTATTGTAAGAAATGGTTCAGCGTATGTCGAACGCAAGGCTGGGGCTTTAAATAGAAAATCTCAGACAAAAATAATTGATCGTGAGAATGAATACAATTTTTAAAATGTTGTTGCTTAAACACTTTGAAATAATTGTTCAATTTCGAGCAAATTGATTTCCACCCGACAGGTCGTTTGTAAACGCAGCTGTGGCATTTCGAAAGTTATTTTGCATTGACCGTAAACGGAAGTAACATAAAGTCCTACATGATTGAAACAACGAGAGTGAACAAAAATACTCGGGCAAACGATTGTGCACGTTTCGTAATCGTATTGCGCTTTCGTCCCACATTCACCTGATTTTGATTGAAATTGCGCGCGCTGAATCGCGGATGAAAAAATACACAAGAGAGGCAAAAAGCAGATAGAGAGAGAGAGAGAGAGTGAGACTTATTTATCTCAAAATAAAAACAGAAATAACAAAGGGAATGAGAATGCTGAAAGTAAATAATGTAATTAGGGTAATAACATAATCGGTAACACGAACTACTGAGCACTGTGTGTACCTTCGCATGTGTGCGGTTTCATCTTCCACGATTTCATTAGCAGTGCTTCCATAATGAAGTCAGTGTACCGCCGCGCGATCCGGCTTGTTTTCATACGTACAATAAATTGTCTCCTTGCATTTAGTCGACTTTTTTTTATATGTATATAGTTTTTTTTGTGCTTATTCGTTCATTTTCCCATTGCATGTTTACGCTATCGACGTCATTAACGTGGATTCATTCACAATATCTCTGCGGCTTGTTCGTAGCGTATCCACACACTTGCATTCACATAACAGTGGCAGAGGAGGGAAGTGCTTCTTTTATTTACGTTTTCTTCTTAGTTTCTCTCTGTTGAATTCGCACCATGTGTGCGTAATTTTATTCCATTTTTATACGTTATTATTATTTGTTTTTTTTCGCTATTTACATTTTGAATGCGGTTTTAAAACTATTCATTTGGCCAAGTTATACCGAAGATACAGCTATGTGTGTGTAGTTTTAATTGACCACAAAGCTCATAATTAAAGAAATAATAACGTTTCCCTCTAGTCTTCAGCACAACACACGCACTAATGATCGGATGCACCCAGCCAAGAATGGCGCAAATGAATGGATGCAATCACGAACCGTGTTTACGTGCTCGACAGAGTGAGAAAGAAAGAGAGAGAGAGAGAGAGAGAGAGAGAGAGAGGAAAAGAAACAGAAAACAAACGTGTATGCGCTCTATGAAAGCCAGCCATCACGGCAACACACACCGTATTATGAATCAATCAAAATATTCGAATAAATTTGTTTTCGCTTCATTCAAACGTAGGTGAAACGACTGCGACGCAATAAATCGAAATGAGGCTAAGATGTAATAATGAATGGAGAAACATGAAAAACAGGAAGATTTAAAAGCCATAAAACTGAAGAGAACGAGAATATGAAGAAAAAAGCGCACACAACTGTAAATTCTAATAAACGCCAATAATTCAACAAGTTTCATCCAAACGATATATGAATTAATAAGTTGAGAAATCAACCTCCAATCAATGAAACGTGACTGAATCTCACTCGTTCGCTCATTCTCTCCCCCTCCGCGCATGTGTGTTTGTGTAGTTCTGATCACCATGCCAAAATTTGTCGATGCGATAAATGGTTTTTGCTCGTAAAAATTAAAAGCGAATTAATTTAATGCAAAAACTGCGGTTTTTATGGCGATTGATTAAGGCATGAACGGAAGACTAAATGTCTGATCAAACTTCATTTCTATGGCAGCCGCTCAATCGACATCGAATAGTAATTATTTGTGCTAATAAATAGTCTGTTAATTCTTGGACCGTGTGTGTATATATAAACACACGGGAAAAATTGAATAATTTCACACTTTTCGCAACGAATTATTGGGTTATGGCCAGCATTTAGATTTCAATTGAACAGTTTTATAAGCGCTTTTATGCGATTTTGTATTCCAATTATTTTCCGTGCGAAAAAAAGCATATTTGTTGCGTTAATTTATGGGAAGGCGAGCAACCGAAGCCAACGCTCTAATGACATGTTGTCGACAATGTAAAGGACTTCTGTGAGTGTGTTATCTGTTGGATCTTGTCGTATGCAATGTTTGTGTCAAGTCAATGAGCACGTTTCGGCGATGCACTGGATGCAGTGGGTCTATGCTAAATTTAACTTTACTCGAGACATTCGTTTCCGCACATTAATTGGCCGGGCCTCAAATAAACCAGAAATATAAACAGATGGGTGCATATGTGATGCATTGCACGCACACAGTATGTGTGTGTGAGAGAGAGGGAGAGAGAGAGAGAGAGAGAGAGAGAGAGACGCAAGTGAAGGAAAAATTCATTGAAACATTTTCAATGCATATTTTTCTTCTGTACTTTGTCTGGTGAAATGCCGAGTAATTACATGCCGATAATCAGCATGACTCCGGAACGGATTTTTGAGATCGATTCATTTGTGCCTAAGAAAAAATAAACGGTACTTTAACGATCGGGACAAGATGCAAGAAAATAAATTTAGGTGTTTTTTTTCTCTTCTCCAACTGGAGGAGGAACTGGAGGAGGAACGACAGAGGAAAAAACAAATACGCAAAAAAGCTGATGGCGTCGCCTGCATATAGCCGATATGAACACCGTAAAATTAAGACGTCTAAATACGCTTAATACTAGACAAGTCATAAATTCACATGACAATTTTTTGTTTGCTTTTTGGTTGACAAGAAGAAAATATTGCCGAATCCATCAATAATGCCCGCACCCAAAATGGGTAACAAAGAAGTCCGTTGTCTCTAATAAAGATGACAAACGTATGGTCTCCAAATTGTTTAGCGTTTAAACAAACGACCGGCCAAAAGAAGCAGAAAAAACGAAGCAATTTGTCGATAAGCACTCATAAAAAGGCGATTTAAAAAACATAAAATTTGAGCCAGAATTTACGGAACACTTTTTTCGCTTCTTTGTCTTACCAAATACGCAACATCACTATAAATGAGATAATATCTTTTTCTCTCACTCACCGTCGATATGTATGTTTTTTTTAAAGCGATTGGGAATCCAGAGACAGTCATATCGATATTGGTTATTTCCAATTTTTCGATTCTCACGGCATATAAGTGACGCACAAAGAAACAGAAGAAGAAAAACGAAATCTTCTTCTAGTTGAACAGAAAAAAAAACATATATATGTGGTCTCATATATATATATGAGACCTTCACTTGTACTGCAATGGGTTCGATCCCGTATCACAGGTACTTGAATATGAAAATTGATGTAGTCAAAAGAAAAAAAAAATAACCAGAGAAAAGAAATATATCTGTTTTGGGCGAAATGGAAAAAAAAATCAATTTGAAAATGATTGGCGCCATTATGGGATGTTTTAATTATAATTCCTCGTCGACTTTGGAGCATATTTACATATTTTCGTCTTTCTAAAGTGTTCTGTTTGTATCAGCTCGCTTCTTGCATGCATGATGAGAGATGGTTGATCGTTTTTTGTTCGGTTTATTTCTACACGTAAACATACACATGGAACATTTCTAGCGTTGATCATAATTCCTTGATTTTTACGACCATAAATACTTAACGCTTCATCACCCGTGTGTGTGCCGAGCATTTAAATGGCTAGCACGATGTATAATGACGAGGTCGTGTGAGAAATGAGAAACTATCAACTAGCTGTGGTCTGTGGTGGTGTTGCGCTGATTTGATTACAAGATTTCGAGATATCAAAAATTTGGCCAAATGAATCTAGGGCTTGCTATGATGAGCGGAGAAGACAGAAGAAAATGAGCCGATAAAATTTTACGATGAACAACCAACAGCGAGCAAAGACCAAAGCAGTGAGAAGAAGAACACGTTTTAATTTTTAAAATGATAAAAACGCACACACTGCATCACACAAACATCGAATGGCGCGTTTTCATTTATGTAGATTTGCCCGCAATCACCAAAATTTCAAAATTAATATTCCAAATCAATGTGGGGACGGAGTGTGCTTGCGCTTATGTTTCTATTCACTTCAGTTGCAGAGAGAGAGAAGAGTCTGAGCTTTGTGATTAGTATGGTCTCGGGATGGCTGTGTCATTTTCATTATTTTACATATAATAATAATTAATTTAATGGGCTGATGTTGCGAATGAAACTGCTTTGCGATGCTGGTTCTGCATGAATTGTCTATGTATTTGGCTTATCCGCTCGTTTTTTTTTCTTCGTCTCGGTTCTTTTTTTGAGTGTATACCGTTGGCCATTTGTCAAATGACAACGTAACAAATATAAATCCGTCAAAATGATTCTCTTTTTTCTTCGCATTTTCACGCGACTTTGCGAATTTGTTTTTTTTTCGGTTGGTTTTCGTTTGCGTTGTCTGTCTGAGCACCGAATCATGCGAATAAATCAATTTTATCGTGTAAATGTGTGTTTGTTGAGTATGCGAATTCACTTCATCTCGCCAGCTCGTTTGGCCAACTAGAATTGGATTTTAGGTGTTTGTGTCAGCTCATTTGATTTGAGCTGAGCGCACACACAAAGTAAACCCGTTTGCAAAGGAGCACCAAACAAATGATTTACGAACTAACTAAATAACCCGAATAAATTCTTGCAAACGAAACATTTGCAATTGCCATTCGCACAAAACAAAACAAAAACAACAAATTTTAAGCAATTAAAATTGTTTGTGACCCAGCATTCCGAACCGGTCGATGCGGAGATAGAGAGCGAATAAAAAACACACACGAACATTCCGTTTGCGAACAAACATCCGCAGACTAAATACATTAAGCTAAGTGGCTCAGTATTCAAATTAAACATTGAGCATTCGGATTAATCGATTTTTGCTACGTCGTTTCGCCGAACGGATGGATTATATATCGAAAATCGGTGTTTATTTATATTCAATCGAAAATATGCTGGCCAAAGCGTTTAATAAATAATATTCGAACAGCGCTCATTTGTTTCTAAGAATATCGTACCAAAGCATTTTCGGTATTTACATTTCCCGAAAATGGAATTTCGAACGTGTGACAGTTATACAATTAACAATGCAAATATAACACTTAAACTGTGGTCCAATGTCTTATTCCGATGATAAATCATGTCCATTTAGTCAATGGCGTTAGCGTTAAGTGGACACCGATTTACAATATGCAGCGAGAGTCACACTTTTTTCCAAATGAATAATAAAAAAATGCAGAAAATTCAGATTTATGGATCAACATTTGGAACAAAAAAAAACACTCTTATTCACTGAAGTGGAGCGAAAAAAGTCCATTTTTGAAATGAGTCCCAACAATTCTGATTAACATAGTTGATAGACATAGACATGAAACATCTGTGGACTTTGTTATCAATTTCGGTAAACTTGAAGGTTTTACTATAATTGAGAATTTTCATTTATTCACCTAATTTATTTGCTGATTTTCGTTTTTTTTTTTTCTCTCTCTCAGACCATTTTGCTTGTTATGCACTTGGAAATAGTTTCGTTAATTATGTGCCAAAATCGAGTCGCCAAAAATGCCTCATTGATCATTGGTTTTATTGTTTTGTTTATCCGCGTTAATTAATAAAATGAAGAAAGCATACCGCAGAAACAAAACCAGCGCTTCCACTCCGCCAAGGCGAAACGATAACAAACTTTCATAATTAATAAATAAATTAAGTGATTAGGTTGACTAGTTGTGTTCGTGTGTGGAAATCGAAATAAGAGAAAAAAAAGTTTCTGATTTTACCATCGAATGATAATCTAAGTGCTGCTAAATCAATCCAATGTCCATTTGCATAATTTCCGTTAAAATTCCTTTTGATCATGTATCAAAGTGTAAATGGCACTAATTTCTGGTTCGTATATCTCCTGGCCAAAAATAAACCGAATAGAAGAAAAAATAAACGAAAACAAAATCTCGCCGACCGAGTGAAAGCTAGCTAGAAAATAATAAATTTTTCAGTAGAGATGATTGCTTCATCAAATGCCTAATATGGATTTAACACTGTGTGATTCATGTCGTTTGTTGTCATGTGTTTGCTGTCACGAACTGGCAAAAAATGATTTCAACATAATTCGCAGAAGTAATCAATTCTCTCCGGGAGGTAGAACCCTCTATTTTTTTCCAGTTTAAATCGATACTGAGTATATGAGTGTCTCTAACTAGTCGTGCACAGCGTGTGTCAACTTGATTATGTTGAGGGTGTGTTCGAAATATTCAAATCAAAATGATCAATATATTGATTTATATTCATTTAGATTCAGAACAACTGTACTTCTCCATCACACCTTTGTTGCCGTGTTCTCGCTTACCTTTCGGCACTTGATCTATTACGATCACCTAAGCGAGTTCCATAAATTTCATTTTTTTTAAAAATCAAATACTTCTAATTCTCAACTGTTCGGTTTACATTTCTAGCGTTCGTTTGTTTTGACAGACCAGGACAAGAGACACTCATCTCGTGTGTGTATGCATGTGCATTAAACTGGAACTGTTCAAACAAAGTCGAAGAAGAGAGAAATCGTCAAGTGAATGTATAGAATATTGTGGGTTATAAATTCAAATTGAAGTTCTAGGTAAATATTATGATTGGTGCGCAAGATTCAATGTACGAGGTACGAGCAAACAAGATAACGTATCGGTCAGAGTAAGCATAAAAACAAGCACTAATCAAGTAAATATCACATCAGAATCAGAAACGAAAAGAAGATAAAACTTTTTTTTTTCTACTGATGTTATGATGTTGAATTGAAGAAGGAAAAAAGTGGATTTGAGGTAAGAGAAACAAACAGAATTCACCATAAAACAAAAGAAAAGCAAATAAATGTGGTGAATGCACAAAGAGACTCAACAACCCACACATTTGATCTGAGGTGCGATAGAGTTGAGAGGCAGCCGAAGGTGAAAACCTGAATACAACTCTTTTTTTTTTCAATCGAAGGTGCGTCCTCTCATATGATCAATCTCTGTCTCTGTTACGTTCACTCTTTCAAAAGAGCGAGAAAGAGCGAGAGAAAGCAACAGAGAGCAAGAGAGACAGTCTAGAGAGATAAAGAGAAATAGCGAGTACGACAATCTAAACTATGTTGCTAGCGATGGGTAGCAATAAATGTTCAATTCGATTGCATTAGACAGGCAGCGTCGAAGATAATTAACCCAGACGGTAAGTACACATTGAATCCATTTCGAAGTATCGAAGCGTGTACAATTGAGTGTGTGTACAACGCAAAAGGTGAGAAGTTTACGGTAATAATTAACTAGACAATGCGATCAGTTGATTATGCATCCCAACAATACGGATTCTAATTGGAAAAATAATCAAATAATCAAGCGAACGACGTACACATGCCCACAATTTGGTTTGGAGTGAATGCCGTGTACGTGGTCTCGAAAATTAATGATATTCAAAATATCCGATAAAAAGAAGAACATGAAAGTTAGATTCTGTCTTTCATTTTCATTCCTTAGCTAATCAGATGGTGTCGCCAGATAAACACAGGAAAGAGAGAACGTTCATAACGAACAATCTCCGAATCTCTTCGATGAATTCAAACAAGTTTTTATTTGGATTTTCAAACGAAATCAACTGAACAAATAGAGGAGGAAAATAACACACACACCAACTTTTCGAGCAATAATATAAATTTTTTTGTCTTATTAATTGTAAGCGAGCATTAAATGGGGAATGAGTAAAAGAAAGAGAAGCACCAAATGATATGCGATGTATTTTGACATCTACACTTCGATTAATCGTGTTATGTTGTGGCTGAACTCTTTCCTTAACATTTGCCCGAAAGACATTTCAAGCAGCAATTTCAATAAAAAAAACCAGCATTTCATGTGCAATCACGTTCGAAAATAGGAAGAGAATAAAAAACGATCATTAACCGAAAATATTGAGACAAGAAGAGAACGAAGAGAAAAAAAATGAGATATTAAAGAAATGTATGCTGCAGGCAATGCGACAAAGAGAAAATATTTTGAAATCAAATCAATTTCAAAAATCTTGATTGCTTCGATGTTTGTGTACTTGGAACTTGGCTGTTCTGTGCCGTGTGTTTGTATGTGGTGTGTGATACAGCCCGTGACACAGTAAATATTTAATGGCCACTCTTGAAAATGACGATGCGTGAGCACAAATCACAGCGACACAACGACGCGCGCGACTACGGATGCACATCGATTCTCTTTCTTTAGTCAGCTTTTTTTTCGAATGTTCGTTTGTTGTTTTTTTCTTCATTTCTCTCACTCTGTGCCAGATCAAATCATTTTTCTACCTAAAAAGGAGTGAGAGCGGATGACGGTTGCATGTGAGAACACTACCACAAAATGAATGAGGCGAAGTGATTAATGACCACTGGTTATATGTACGTTGTTGTTTTTTTTCCCTTCTTATTCCTCTTCTCTTCCTTTTTTTCTTGATACGTTTTACTTAACACCGAGCAGCAGCAGCAGCAAAATAGTGAAATGCAACGACCAAAACAGCGCAAACATTTTGCAACCGGTTCGAAGCGATCATATATAGAGTAGCGCTGGGGCAACGGCGTTGGAAAATATGCTCTGATTATAATACCACAACAACACTCCACAGATGCCGCCAATTTAGTTTGGCATCACATCGAATTTTGTGCACACTCTTTTCTTCCTTTCTACTCTTTCTCTTCTTTTTTTTGCAGCGCGAGTGCAAGCGGTCGCGCGTGAGCGCAAGTCATGTTGGACCTTGTTAAACATTGCATGCCCTTGTGTTAATCCGCTTGTGTTGCAGCACACAACTTTGCTACAAATATAAATCTCGTCAAATTGATTAACTAATAAGATTACAGCGAGAGATTTATTCCAAGTACTCGTTTACTGTGGCATTTGTAATTATTACTTCACGACCTCATAATGGAATACAAACGATTTTGGATTTTTTTTTCCGGAATATTTATCGTTTACTAGATTTCAATTGCCATAAAGAAACAACTTATGATACGAGATTATGGCCATAGTCACATGGAAATGATCAATTGCAAAACCATAAAAAAACGAATTGAAAATCAAGACAAATGGTGTAAAAAGGAGAAAAAAAATGGAAATGGAATTGAAATTGAAAAACCAAATTAAAATTAACGAGTGTGCAAGATTTAAAAGTGTGATTGCATGTGTAGAAAAAGAAAACCTCAAATGAGACGAGGGAGAAAAGTGCATCGCACCAGATGGAAATGAAATGCACCATATATTCCATTTGTAGAAATCTATAAACAATGGCAATCACACACGGCAATCCAAATGAACGAACAACGAGGGAATAATAATAACAACGGAGGTGATGTTTAATTCGTTTGGTCATCCGTTACAAGTGTGAAAACATAAACGAAACATCGCAAAGACAGCACGGCAAAGAATGAACTGCTCTTTTCTTGCTGATCTTTCTTTGAATTCACATGCATCGGTTGCAAGCGCTGGTTCAGTGTTTGCAATAGAATTGCATCTAGCAGAGAACAAAAGCACAATTGCACACACACACATGCAACCGGGAAAAAACGAGCGCAACCGAAGAGACAACAACAATGATTTCAACACCTTTGCTTGAGTTTGCGCGCGCAAAACAAAAGCGAGCAACCAACGCAAGCAAAAACAGAAAGAAGAAGAAAAAAAACAAACGACTCATCTCACGAATACGGTGAACGTTGGTTAGTGGTGCAGCGAACGAAATGAGGAGTACACACAGTGAAATCGCTCGGAAATGAACGGAAATTCAAATCACAATGCAAATGTAAATCACGAGTGCATTGTGATGCGGTTTGACTGTGGCACGGAGTGTAGAACTTTTCTGCATTATTTTACAACAATGCGCACGATCGCGATCACTGTGTACAGATAACCATTCTTCAATCATTGGTTCTTGGCTTTTTTCTCTCTTTTTTTTCCTCTTTCCCTTCCACATCTCTCTCTCTCTCTCTCTCTCTCTCTCTCTGCTTCAAAATGTTCAATGGCCGATTCCCAAGTCGATGGTACGATACATTCATTGAATCACGATGCACGAAGAGCAAAATGCAATTGCGGACCAGGAAAAACAACAACACCGAGAATAGAGTGTTGAAAATCAAAAGGCAAAACCACAATTTAATGATTTTCGCCAGACATGAACACATCAAATGATCTCAAATCCCTTTGCATGACTTCAAAGTACTTTTCACATTTCGCGTGATTTCCACTTCTTCGGTGTTCTGTTCTTCTTATACCCGTTCACCAAAAACCGAAATCACAAAAAGAGAAACACGAAGCGAGAGAGAAGAAAAAACGGTGATCATTTCTTTCCGCATTAAACTCGTAAATTCAGTGAATCAAAATAAGAGTGCGATGTGGTTAGATGTTGTGTGCAGAAATGCATGGCGGATGAAAGTTGTGCGCCTGCACAACAAAATCACGAAAACAAAGAGCAGAGATCGCTCTCGAACTCGATATTTATGTGTTACAACAAATCATTCATGCAATTGTTGGAAATCACAAATCGCTTACGACACTTCGCATCTGCAAGCACCGAAACGCCCGAAAACAACGTTCGAAAGAGATGTGAAGAAGGCGAAAAAAAAGAAGAGAAGAAACCGTCCAAAGAATCGAGATCAAAGCTAAATGTACATTCGCGTACGTGTGTGATGTGTTTTCCATGTTGTCGCCATTCGCTTTCTGAATAATTATTAGGCGCGAAAGCAAAATCAAAAGCATAACAATGCCAATAATTTAAAACTCAAGCGCGGAAAAATAAAATATTCATCTGTTCCATCGTTTTTTTTTTGTTTTCCATTCTCTCCCATCGACCGAATACTCCAAACGAATATCAAATCGAATTCAAGCGAAACAGAGGAAGCAACGAACAACGGGGAATTCTGTGACTGTGCAACAGAATTACGGCGAAAATGCAAAATCATATCAAATAAATAAATTCTGATTGTAATATTTTGCACGTAGCGGCATACACTGTATTATAACATACACACACGACAGAGGAACGATCGCGATCGCGCGACAGAGAAACAGACCAAAAGCCTAACAAGAAATATCGTTTATCGGCTTGTTGTTGCGCTTGTATCTTGATATATCTTGCATGTTTTTCATTATTTTTGCACAGTGTAACATTTTGACCGTTGACCACATTACACGCGATCAAACAACGCAAAGCGAGACGAAGAAAGGAAGAGCAAGAGAAATACGGAGAGCGCAATGCACATGAGGCTCGTGTAATGAATCCGAATCCAAAGTCGATTCCCGCACCAAAGCGTACATGCAATATTCTAGTTGATTTCCTTTTTGAAAGCAAAAAAAAAATACTATAGAAACTAACTTGTAACGTTGAAGTCGCTCTCGATGAATAGTCAACAGTTCAAAATATCATATTTTTCTTTGCTCTCTCTCTCTCGCTGTGTATGCGTTTGCCTTGTTTGCGTTGCAGGATGGAATGTTTTGGATTTTTGCCCATCTTGAATTTCAATCTCTTGAGAATGCCGTTCATTTGCTGCGTTCCTTGTACCGTGTATTTATATATATATATCGAATTGCAATGTGTGTTTGCGCATTATAAATGTTATGAGCCGTCGTCGGGGTATAAATTCATGAATCTGCCTCGTTTCCATTTTATTTATCATCACTTTGGTATCATGAAAAACAAAGTCATATCACATTTTCTGTGCGGATCTTGCAATGTCTGCCGCTTTATTTTGTCTACTGCTGCTTGTGTTTTCCTGTTCCTCTGTTTGCATTCAAACGGATTCGATTTTTCGTTCAGAAACCATTTTCGTGTTTTTTTTTTGTTTCATTCCGGCGACTCGTCCAAATATGCCAACGATAGCAATTCGTAATTTTGTATTTTCTCCTTTCGCAAATCGGTAATTGTATCGGCAATGAGACACTTTTTTTCTGTTATTGTTTCGTAGCCAAAAAAATGGAAAACCCAAAAACAAAATACGATTCATAAACAGAAATTCTTGAAGAACAATAAGCAGGCAATATGTCGAAGGCTTTTTGTTGTTGCTTCATTTGGGGACAGCCGAAAATGCATGCGCTAAAAGTACACTGGCGCCGACACAACCGAAAGTTATTACACTTTACAACGGATCACGTCGGTGTTTAAAAACAGCGTCAAACAGTCGCTCCCTGGCATCGAAAATGCGTGTAATTTACCAAACGAATTATAAAAAAAAAAACAAGAAGCATTCCAACGTTTCGGTTTCGTTTGGAATACTTCTTTTTCTTTCAACGGCCCTTCAGCTTAGAAACGGCCGAATTAACAGAAATAAACGCATTAAACGAGAGGAATTTACACTTCAGTTTAATTACAAAACATGCAACGCATTCACGCGCCTCATTTCGATAGATTAGGCAAGCGTGTTGCTCCTTCTATCCATCTCTGCCTTTTTCTCTTTCTCTCTGTTTAAGAGAGAGCTCCTTCTCTCGCTTCTCCGATGTGCAAGCGTTTTATTTTCTTACTTTACAAGAATTCAACACACTCTTGGGCTGCAAATGAACTGTTTGAAAAGCAAAACAATGAGTGCTGCAATTGCTGCGGTCACCGACGAAATCTTGCAAAATAGTTGCGAACCGCATGTTTCCGATCGATTACTGGTGATTGGCATTCGAATCAAAATCAAATGCGCCATTTTATTATCGAAATCGACGGTGGAGAATCAGGCCGCACGACCAACCGAAGTGAAAAATACAGTCAATTCCATCGATATTTTTCATCGATATTTTTCCATCGAATTAAGGAGAAAATATGTTTATTGATTGGCTGTGGCTTGCTCGTATCGATGACATACGGATCGATCGGTAAAAATGTCAACGAAAATTAGCGTTTTTGCTTCTCCGAGTGCAAAACGAGTGAGAAGTATGATGCAGTCAGGCGTTCATTTGTACGCATCATCATCACTGGCTATTTCAAGAAACTTGATCGCATCGTTAAAAAATCACTTCGGGTGTAAGATTCGTTGGGTATGTTTTCTTTGAGTGTGTTTTACAGAAAATCACGTTTTCCAAGCTAATAAAAACAAACGTTACTTTGTTTAGATTTTAGCTTATAAAATCTTGATACATTGTGTTGAAATTTTTGTTCTTTCACCAAGTCGCTACTTTTGCTCGATCGCGATTATAAATTCTCCACAAAACAAAAACATTTCAGAGAAAAAGCTTCAAACAAAAAAAAAGAAAGAAAGAAAAAAACGTTGAATATGGAAATGTCACACTCATCTTTATTTTCAAAATGTCCGTACGTGTTGCTCGAAGTGTTTATGGTCTGAACATTTTGTTGAAGCGACAAATTAAGAAACTTTCCTATATGAAATTGAAACCAATTGGTTGCGTACTAAAAGTTTACGATCATTTCAAATAAAAACAACAAAAAATTTCACAATTTGCTGCGAGCAAGCGAGATCACAAGCGCGCGAGAGCGAGCGAGCGCGTGCAAAAGAATGAGTTTATTTGTTTTTATTGGTTTCGAGAATTTTATGGCTTACTCTCTGCACACCGGAAAAAACCACATAACATTGTAAGCATTTTTATAGGAATTTCGGTTTATTTTGATTGGTTCCAGTTTATAAAGTGTTCACAAAATCCCATTTGAATTCGGTTTGCTCGTTCATTCATTCGGTTGAATATTAATTTCTTGCTTTTGTTGTGGTTTTTTATAATTTATATGACATTTTATGTGGTGGCTCAAAAATGTTTTGCATGCAATGATCTCATTTTTTTCACGCTTCAATCGAAAAGTTTCACGATCATAAAAACACACACACAAATTCTAAAAATATTCAGCCAACAGAAATCTAAGTCCAATTCAAAGAATTTCTCAAATGAGACAAATGAATGCGAAGGAGAAAAAAACCACATCACACCTTTAACACTTCTGAATTTGGCGAATTCGTGCAGAACAAAGAGAGCGCATCTGTTGGATACCATTGCGGTATGTATGAACTTTGCCGCGAACATCCAATAGCATCACTTATAATTTATTTGAGCAAAAACATTTGCAGAAAAAAGGCTAAAATTTGTGGAGCGAAGCGAAGAGGGCAGCGACGGCGACGGCGGCGAATATTTTGGTATTATTTAATCAGCAATCATTCACGCGATGCACATTGTTTTCGAGCCCATAAAAGGCGAAATGGTGTTGAAATTGTCGGATACATGCCATTACTTGCATTGCGCCTCGACTCGGCAAAAGGACATGATCACAAACGAAAAATGCGCGCAATAAGCGCGCAATGAGCGCGCGTTTTCAAGTAGCCAAACAAATCGAGCGTATTATATTTGGACGTATTGCCACGTTCAAGCGAAATGAAAACAATTCGTTTGAAGTGTGGGCTTTTTTTATCCACTGTCTTTCCTTCCTCCGGCAGGACGAGAGAAAGAGACAGAGATGATAATACTGCAGCCGCAATGAAGGTATATAATTTGTTAGTGAATACGTTTCTCTTCTCTTTTTTTTTCGTTTTCTCTCGAGCGGATCGCGAAAACCGAAAAGAAAAACACCTTTGTCACCGAGAGAAAGAGAATATTTTTTATTTTGGTCGAAAGAACGGATTCGACACATGCGAACAATTCGTTTAGAGGCGCAATTTCAGTGCTCACTTGAAGAGGACGAGCGCACGGTTTCGAGCACACCAGCAAACAAACGGACGAACGAAAAGGAAGCAAAAACAAGAGATCAGAATTTATTTCGGTTTGGTGGCAATTTATTGCATGTCTTGTTATTGTAATATTGACGCGGCGCGTTGAATGCAAGCTCAAGCCATTGTGCCATATATTTATTGCACATAACGAGACAAGAAATTTAAAAGAAAGAAAAAAAATGGGAAAAACTGACTTGAATTATGTTGCATTGGGATTTTGTGACGGCGGCGGCTGCTGTTGCTGCAGTGCTGCTGTTTTCATATACTGCCCTTCGGAAATTTAGCCAAGACATGAATATGGAAACGAAAAACAAGTGAAAAAAAAAAACAAGAGAATCCATGTCGGTTCATTCGATCGTTGGTTCGTTTCGGGCACCGAGAACGCGTGCTTGTCGATTGCATCGCATAGAACAAGTGGCTCGCCATCAATTCCATTACGATTATATTCTATTGTTTGTTGCGTACCATTTTATGTATCCGCTTTAAACGATTTTTCCCATTTCAATTTCATGGTACATCCTTTTTAATGCACAACCATGATTGGATTATACAGCGTATTCATTCCGTCAGTCGTTTTTAACTATTTTGTGGCCAATATTCCGATTCATTCAGCCGATATTGATTTCGTTGAGTCGGTTTACGCGCAGCGCATACTCCGTTTGGTTGGTGTTTTTTACGCTGCTCCTGAAACCATAACTAATGCATTTTTTCTCAGCTATGCAAAGATAATTCAAAATCGGATGCGCGCTGTCTTTCTCCTTCTCGCTCTCTGTTTTTTTCACTCTGCGGCTCATGAAAAAAGGGAACACCGTTCAAATTGAACGCATACATTCGTTTGTCACACTTAATTAGCAGCGCTGTGTCGGCATTTGCTTTGAACTTGATGCGCTTTGAGCATCGTTCTTCTTTTGCATCAGTATCTCGGTTTTGAGGATTTCTTTGGCGATTTGAGAATGAGGAAGTGAGAGAAAAGGAGAGAACATGAGAAAAGGGGGAAGGAGAGAATAGGAGAGAAGTAGAGAGAGAGAGAGAGAGAGAGAGAGAGAGAGAGAGAGAGAGAGAGAACAAGATGTGAAGAAGTATCAATTTTGGTGCAGCCAAATGAAATATGATGCAAATCAAAATGTTGAACCACACGATTATGCGCTAAGCCCATTGTGAAAATGGACGGTTAAATCTTTGATATCAAAACAATATCAAACAACAATTCTGTTGCTTTCAATTAAAAACCATTCTTTTCATTTAATTAGAACCGCAGTGATGGGCTACGCTTTATGCAAATTAAGTGCATTTCAAAACCGAGTAAAATGAAAGAAACAAAGAGAGAATGAAAAGAGTTTTATGTGAATTTTTATCCCCGAGTGTAATTAAATATTCGTCGGTTTTGGACGATTTGATCGGGAGCCGCAGTGATGGTAAATAAACACACATGTATGTGTTACCCTTATCACACCAAATTTATCGATAAAGAGGGAATAACGATTCAGCATTCAGTTTGATTTGACCGTTTGTATTTCTTTCTTTCTTTTGTATGCATGTGTTTCATATACGTGTATCCAACATATTATTCTAATTAAATGAAAAACAGAAAAAGTGAATTTAAACCACAAGTCTTAATTCCTCGTCAAAAAGTTTAAAGCCATGCCGACAAATTGTTCGTTGCTTCGTTTTCGATTCATATATATTTTATGTTTGTTGGAGTTGCGCGCGATCGAGCAAGCGAGTGTCGGACGCTTAAAAATTTACATAAAGTGTTCATTCTGGAGCCTCTCGACTACTCTGCTTCATCGCTCATTCTTGGTTCGTTCGGGCTTGTTGCTGTTTATTGCGCGCTGAGCGCGTCTCTTTAACGAGTTGCTTCTCACTTCGAATTGGATAAAGGATGCACATATATATATATTCGTATGCGAACGGCAGTAAGCAGAAGAGACAGTTGGACAAAGAAATTCGGTATCTTGCAGTAACGATCATCATTTTGAAAGTCGTACAAATGCTACTGTGGATCACGCAACGACCGGCGACGCTGATTATGTATAGAAAAGAAATAAAAACAACAAAACAGCCTCGTGATTTAAAAAAAAAAAGTTTCGGTGGGCAGAGAAAAGTTACGTAAAAATAAGTAGCATCGACCCACGGATTCTCATCCAATTCGGAAAGAAAACAGACAAAAGACGGAGAGAGAGACAAGAAAAATATATAAAATTTAATACAGATACTATATTTTCCGGCCGATAGTCAATATTCAATACGAACAGCTATTCGGTATTCATGATATGCACGCCATTGTCGAGTCGAGTCAACGTAACCATGCACTTCTTCCATGCCACAAAACAAATGCTTATAAACTTGAATAATATTACGTGCATTATTATTATTCGATGATGTTATGTGGTTGGAAAGAGTTGGCTTTGGCTTTGGCTTTGGCTTAGGGTTTTTGGTCTTGAAAACCGAATGCGCCAAACTCACAAATCATCACACACACACAAAACACATGGTGTGGTGCAGATTCAAGAGTCAAAGCCAATTGTGTGTGTTTGGACAATTGAAAAGCGTCGATTGCGTCTCTTCATAGCATAGAATATTGAAACCGCTAAAAAAATAATGAAAATACTAAAGTTTTATTTTAGCCAGATAAAACCGCGCACACATACTCACACACATGGTAGAATGTCCAGAAAATGGAACGAAATGATGAACGAAAACAGTACAATAACAACAACACACACACCACAGCCATTATAACAAAAAACGCTAAGCTGAAGACGCGTCTGTTTGACGCCTTCGCGCAACTTTTTCCAACCAAACACAGTGTTTGCTCGTTCAATGCTTTTTTTTCTCTCTTTAATTTCGACTCGTTCGAATATATTACACACGTGTGTATGCCGGGATCAGTTTTGGGAACGGAGTGCATAAACGAAATTGAAGAAGAGAAAAAGAGCATCGCGATCGGCGAGAGAGAGAGAGAGAGAGAAAGAGAAAGAGAAAAATGATAATGTAAAACGTATTGTTTTTGTGTTTATGCGGTTTGGCCTGTGTGATACGAGTACGTGTTTGTGTTGCTGTAAACGGTTTATCGGTCGAATATCACGATTGCTTGGAGGAATCGGAGCCAAGTTTTGCCTTCTGGTTCTTTCTTCATTCTGTTCCTTAATTTGTACGTTATACACACAACGACGGTTCAGATTCATCTCGTCGACATCATCTCACCGTACGCGCGCGCTCGGGCACAGCTTACAATTTTTGGCACGAAAACATAAGACTTGCATTTTTGGCATTTAAGCATTCTTGAAATTCGTTTGTGGCACTTTTTTCCTCTCTCTCTCTCTCTCTCTCTCTGCTGCGCTCGCAGAAAAAACAGCTGCAGCTCATCTCCATTTGGAGAGACGAAAAAATTGAATTATAATTACACACCAAAAACTCACTTAATGCCCAACTTCAGCAAAATTAATTATGTGTGCGTGTGCTTATCAATGGGCTACAATCAGATGTTCCAACACACAATCTACTATGTAACATGACTCGACGGGTTTTCTTTTAAATGAACATTCTTTTGGAAAAAAATATTCGATTTCTAATGTCTTTTCATCAAGTCTTTAAGATGCTAGACAGAAAACCCGTTTAAATCAAATCCTTTAATCTTGCAATCACATCGACTGCTCAAATTTATTCTATTGTTTGGACTAAATTTGAGGATTATAAAAAACGTTTCGAAAAAAAATCTGTATTCATCACAATGAACAAACGAATACTTTTCGAAACAAAGAGACGCAATTTCGACGATTCATTTCGATTCGGCTGAAACGGAGTTCAAGTTCAAGCGTCGAATATTAGGTTTAAAATTTACATGGAAATCACTTTTTACAATGCATCATGATGGGCATTTGGTTTTCGTTAAATTTATGAGAAACAGCGTCTGGCTGCGCGCGAATGAATGATGCATCACGTCAATATTTTCGACTGTTGTCCAATTACAACGTACGTATGAGCGTGGTCATATTAAAACAAAATTATTGTGCGCATTAATAATATTGTGTCATAAATCTTGTTGGCCAGTGCACGGTTCTGCATAAGTGCTAAAACCGAACAATTGACCGTGCTCTTTGATGCTTGAACAGCACATACACACACAAAGAGCTCACGAAACAAAGGCAGTGAGACGGTCGACATTGAGCACCGAGTTCAAATATCAATAGATGAATATATAAAAACGTCATTTTTCCCCGCAGTATGCATACATAATGGAAATGCGAATGGGAACAGGAGAGGTGAAAAATTCAAGCGAAAAAAAGAGAAACAGAGAGAAGAAATGTAAAGGAAAAAAAAATTCAAGTGTCTAAAACATAATACGTTTAACACTTCTTAAAAGATTAATATATATAATCATTTTCGATTGGTTTCTTTAAATCGACGCTTACACATCCACCAACTCATTCGCTAACACTCACACACACACACACATACAAAGAGATGCATCACCGATTCGGCTGATGCATTGGATCAATTCATCAAATCCACACAAACAAATGCATACATGTATTCAACAATAGAACCTCGATAGTCTTGCCATATCATCCACACTACAATGGTCGAACAGCAAACAAAACGAACAACAAAATGAAAGAAACATATACAGAAGAAGAAAAGATGATTTGTTCAGGGCCATTAGGATATATTTTTTTTTTTCATATTTCTAGATCGATACGTTTGAAAGGCATTTTGATCACTGGTCAACAATACGGCTACGATGACCATAAAGAACATTCGAATGATGGATTTGTTCATTGCTAGCAAAACCCTGCTAAAAGATTCATTCGATAAAAAACGAACACATATCGACTTTTTGTATGTGCCAGGTTTGTTTCGTTGCTTTTTTTCTTTCAAATGCTCACATCAGGTACATATGCTCGAAGCACATAAAGAGAGCAGCATGAAACGGAAAATAAAACTCTCAATGGGATCTTTTTTTTTGTTCAACTCAACCGTTGAACATGTGTGTGTGTGTGTATTTGTGTGCCTCTTATGATCACTTTTTTAAGGATGCTATATGAAATATTACGTATACATTTATGTATACGATCAGCATGATGCCTGATCGAATCGACTTGGTGTTTGAAGAAAAATATCAAATATCACCAGAGTGCACAGGGTGTTTCAATGCATTCGATGGTGTTTGATTTCAATTTTTTTCGATGCTTTTCGCTTTTTAACATATTTTCTCTAATAAAACGCTCTAAACACAAAAATCCAAGCCAAATTGTTGCGACAAATTTGTTCAAACGAACTCGATCGATCCCAATTGACCACCTTGTCCCTTAAAGATCTCGTATTCATATTCTGAAAATTTTCACTTGTGTGTAAAATATGGTGTTTAATTTGGAATATATTCTTTTCAAACATGACATATCGCTTGGATATAAGAGAAAAAATAACGTGAAAAGGAAAACGAGAGAAGAAAAAAAAACGACGAACACAGAAAATATATTATCCTGATCGAATCGTATAAAATTACATTGTTTTTATATGCGTACACCACTACAACAAGCCAGATTTTTTTTTAATGTTCTTGTTGGTGTTTGGTGCGGCCTCATCGAAAAAGAATCGAACATTTCCTCAACACACATTCAAATGGATGCACATTGCACACAGCACGTCGAATGAAAGCAGATATTTGGTGCTGAAGCCGAAGGTCGAACGCTGTAAAATGAATGAGGAAATAATATACAATAACAGAAACCATGAATTTTAACACACCAACCATCAAATCATATTAATGCGTACGTTCATATATATATATATATATATCGCTTTTTTCCCTACGCTCTCCTGTTCGTGTTTCTTCTTCTTCTTTTCACTTGAGGCACACTTGTGCATGTGCATGGTTTTCTTGATTTTTTTTCTTCTTCTCGGTTCTGAAGAACTGTGGCCGTTGTACACTTGGTTCGGCTTGCATTACCATGAAAAATAATACATTTTCATGAAACCAGTTATTTGTTGTTGTTGTTGTTGCTGGTTTTTTTCCACGTTTTCATTGTCATGTTGTTGAGATTTTTGGTAACGAAAATTCCAACTGATTGCTTCAATGCCTGTCTGACACCCAGATCACTCAAGTACCCGTCGATATATATATTTAAATCAAGCCAAAATCGAGTGTTGAAACGTTGCTACATACAATGTTGCTGTATAAAACCAAATGAAAGGCCATGCTCCAAGAGCCAAAATCATATAACATAATGCAATGAAGTTACTTTCTTTGGCCGGTTGAATGAGGTCTTGATCAAGTTAAACGATTTTTGTTAACGAGATCTGAACATTCACAATAGATTTCATTGTCCTTCGGAATGTTTTTCATTTCAAGTTTTAATACTGAATCTGAATGAGGATGAAAATAAATTGTAAAAAATTGTGAAATGCATTTTCCTAGACATGTTCAATGAATACGTTTTCAAGTGGAATTCATTCTTTCAAATCAATGCCATCGAATTCAAAGGACAATTTTCAAATGCCCAAAACAATAATTGATCAACGGCAAAATGAATTGAATGGCAAAGCTGTATTCGAAGAAATGGCTGAATATGAGGAACTATTGAACCCGGAACATTTCTTAAGCGCGCTACAATCGCCTCAAGACTTGACAAACACAAAATCGATTTGTTTTTTCTTTTTTTTCATTTAATTGTTACGGTAGAATAGGGAAATTAAGACAAAGCCACATACTAAAAACTAGGCTTAATCGACTGTAATAGTTCACCGTTAAGTATTTTACAAACGAAAGAAAGTTATGCAAAACTAAACAGTGGTTGAAGAAGAAGTAAAGAAAAAAAAGAAGAAACAAAATTGCCAACTGCCATGGCAGTGCCATCGTATCTGGTTTGTGTTTTTCTTAAATGTAATTTAAAACGATGACAAACAAAACACTTGCGAGTGCACACACACATACACACACGCAATACGCATTTGAAGACAACAAAAGGCATAAGTTCAATAGGAATAAAAGGCAAATCCCAAGAATAGTAACAATAACTGCATTAATGCATTGGAATTCGATATGGGACTTAAAGATGTTTTTCTTTCATTATTTTTTTCTCTCGTTCGCACTCGCTCACTCTTCCAATGTGCTTTAGTTTTACAAACACATTCGAAAAAAAACCTCGTACAGTGAAAACGTAAAATAGTCAACAAAGAGAAAAAGAGAGCTAATCTAAAGAGCGAACTGTAACTGAGACAGAACAATGCAGCCGTGAATCAAGTTAATAAAAGGTAACAACACAACAGCAGAAAAAAAAATGCAAGCAGCTCTACTGAATCCGTACGACAAAAATGGGAAAAGACGAGACACAAATGCACATTGCACATGGCATATTATGCACGGAGCGCGCACGTTGCATATAGGCACAGCACAGGGCTCACATTGAATTCGATAGAAAAATATTCGAACAATTGAACGAACAAGTCGATGGTGCACCTAAAATAGCAAAAGGCTAAATATTTTACCCAAGAACCCATGGATGGTACAGTACGCTCTTCGCTTGTGCTTGAGCCACAGAGAGGCAGATGAAACAAAAACGGCACATATGGTATTAAAGTACTTTGTACTCGTCGTCGTTTTGCCAATATATCGATTGACCAAACGCGAAACGGTTGTTTTTTTAATGCAGCCAATCGAGGTATAATCGCGCGAGCGCGGGATTGGTTTTAAAGAGCGTTGGATGCATAATAATGATTGTGCGTTGCCCGTGGTCTATGCAACATAAAATATGTAATTTTCCATTCGGTTTTTCTACGCTATTTCTTTATCACACACACACACACATGCCCACATAATGGATGCTGTTCAAAATCAGAAGTTCGGTATAGAAATGAATTTTCTCGCTGAATAGCAAAATTACTGAAGCTTCCATCGCGTATACACAGCATTTCTTCCATTTTTCGTGTGCGGTTTAGCAACGTCGTTCCCTAATTGTATCTCACAATATATGCTTTGCTATTTTCACCTCAACTGCTTTTTATTTTCTTCTGCGCGTTTGTTGCCTATTAACTGTGAGAATTCATTATTATGTCCATCAAATCGCGATGCAATGGAAATGAGTACATGTAGCCACTTCACATTGCTTGCATTCTATTTTTTCTCTACAGCGGATGTGATGGTGGTGAAGCTGTGCTGCTATGTGCACAAAACCGATTCCTTAATTCTCGCTCTGTTTACCATCTCGGCGCGTAACCATTATTACGTTACGGCCATTATATTGCATTTCAATTTTTCACTTTCCATCCATTTAAATTATGAATTTATATGTACACGATCCGGCAACTAACAACACGATAGTTGATTGGATTTTAAGAGATATAGTGAAAGACGTCGAGTGTATGAAACCAGCCAGCCCAGCCAACAAATAAAGAATTATACGTATTATGGTGTCAGAACTGATTATTATTCGTAATTGAGAATAAAAAAACGAGAGAGAGAGAGAGAGAGAGAGAGAGAGAGAGAACATGGAGATGCGACAGCTAAAGTGCGCTCACTTCAGTGGGAAAAGGAAACGAAAATGCAATTTGTAGTTTGAACTCTGTGTGTTCACCATGCTCTTTTTTTCATGTTACAAACGATACGAATCGAGCGCATGATTTGTGGCCGTTCGGTTTTCTCTGTCGCTTTTTTTTATTTCGCTGAAACGAAAAATGCAGAGAAAAAAGACATGGCATTACGTTAACGTGTCGGCTATAATTACATTCTGTATGCACCTAATATTTAAAGAGGTAAAACGTTCAGGGCGAAAATAAGAACGAACACGATGCGGGCCAATTGCAATTGCGGAGAGATGGTGGTAAAACAGAATTAGAGGTGTGCAGTACAATCTGAATTTTTGATTATGCATGGACTTGCTGATCCGATTGGCATTTTCACAAAAAAAATACGACAAAGAACTGAAACGAACCACAAACAGCATCGCTCCACATATGCACCCAACACGGAACGAAAGTCAAGCAAGGGGAAAAAACTAAGACGCTGCTTGAATAATAAATTATCGGAAAAGCACGCCAGCGATCATGATCTTTTGTTCGCACCATTTCAAATGACTTTTTTCTTTGGTTCCTTCTCTCCATCTCTCTCGCTCTCTTTCTATCTGTTTCTCGCTCTTTCACCCTCTCTCTGCCTGCGATGGCAAAATTAAATGACGAACGAATAAGCCGAACGAAGATTGGCATCGTCTCTGCAATGCATGGCCAATCGTAAAATACGGCTCATGCATTCAAATCTCAGCGACCATATGAATCGCGCACAATGCTTCGAGGTGTCCTTGCCGAGAGATTCGCTTACGCGATGTGTTTCGTTCTTGCGGCTTTTGTTTATTTCGTTACGTTTTGTTTCGTTTCGGTTTTTCATTCGGCTTGAAATGGTTTTTTTTTCTTCTCTTTCGATGGATCGCGCTTTCGACAATAATAAGATGTGCACCTTAAAGCCACAGAACGAATGAAATCCACTATCTCATTGTCATCATCTTTGCGAATAAACACGCGAATCATATGAAACGCGCTCGGACCAGCGAAATGTACAAAAAAAAAAATCCGCACAGAACAGACGATGACAGTGATAAAAGAAGAACAGCCAAGGAACATACACACACAAACACACTTTTTTCTTTGTACATGTTGTTTGGCAAGGCGAAAAGAGAAAAAAAAACAAGAGAAATAGAATGGAAAATAAGTACTCGTCTCACTTGCTTAACAAATTGCAAACATATAAAATCAATTCAAAAGATAAAAACCAACAGCAAGCGAACGCTTCGTACAAATGCCCAGCGAAACACAACAACAACACCGAACTTGAACGCATATAATAACTTCGCATTGCGGAAAAAATATCGATATCACGCGCTTTAAATCAAATTTCAGTTTTATGAATGAGAATCATTCATCACATTTGGCAGAACTGATTTCGACGAATGATCACTCGAATGAAAGCAATTTTTCTGGAATATTCATTTATTTAGATCGGAGTAAAGGATTGCTCTCGAGCATGAACATCATTTATTTCAAATAAAGAAACACATTATTCTCCAACAGGTTGCAATTCTATTATAGATACCAATCGATTAGAAATTCTGAGCAAAATACGAGGAAATCGGTCCAAGGCACTTCTTATTTTAATCTCTGGGACAAAAAGTGGTTTTGAAATTTTTTTTTATCAGGGTTTCGAATTGAAATTCTTGAGCTTATTTGATTTCGACACATTTTGGGATCGACATTCAAGTTCTTCTTGTGACAATTTCTGCAGTGACTCACACTGCAACAAATTAAGCGAAAACCAATGGGCGGTTTTGATAAAATCCAAATATTCATTTGTCTCTCCGTTGCTTCGCCAAACATTCGTTAACAAAAAAATACGGTTTATAGCTAAACCGATGCATTTCTTTTTTTCGTGGTTGCAATTTTGGTTCGTCAATCATAACCGATTTTTGATTACTTTGCTAAAACACTTTGTATACCAAACGTTTGAGCTGATTCAGCTCAGTTGACAAAATCCCAAATGACTCACTCCCAGTTTAAATGCTCTCTTCTTGAATCAGTGTGTCCCTACAGCCTACACTTCACTACAAAGTTGTCATCTTATAGCAACGGAACAATTCTAGACGAACTTTGCATCAAAATTTGAATAGTGGTGTTCGGACGATAATTTTACATTTGAATCGTGTTTATATCAACATGAGTGAAAGCCGCGCAAAAATCAAGGAAGTTCGAAAATATCTCCGAAAAGGTGTAACGGAAACGATTTGATTTTTTCTATTCTTTAAATAAATGAAACGATTAAAACTTCATTTTGTTTATTCCAACAGCTCAGTCGCTTTCTCAGGACGACGAAGTGAAGGAAAGACTCGCATATCTGCACAGAGAATCCTGTAGACCGGCTTTCAAATCATTCATGGCCAAACCAGATGTACAGCAAAAGAAAGATGTGGATTCAAAGCACTCCAGTTCTTTCGAACGGATTCGCCGAATTGTGTGCGTCCTATGCTGTAAGAATAGTCTATTACGACTTTTTAGCAGCCACTGACACGACGTAGAACTAAGTTTTATAATGGTATTATTATTAATGAGCAACTCACTCCCCGAATATATATGGAAGCCGCAATGCTAATATACTTTTCTTTGTGAATTCGTGATTTAGCGAATTGTAAATAGTCAACCAAAGTGAAAAATTCAGAATGCCATTTACTTTGTGTTTGAGCACGACAGCTAGCTGTTACGTTCATATATAGATATCTCACACTAACAAGAAAGACGAACGAAGCGACAGCACACCAATACACTAGTGATCGTGTGCGATGTGTGACTGTAGTGATTTAGCGTGAATCATATCTGTTGTAAACAGAAGCACATTTTATCGTTTATGTTTGTGAAAAATCTTTTTTCACTCACAAAGTCAAAGAAATAAATTCATTTTTCTAATTTGAAATTAAATTTATCAAACGGAGAAAATAAAAAAAAGGGAACTTATGCATTGATTTTTTCAATCTGTTGAATCAAACCAACCGAAATAATTTCCTGCATACTTTTAAACATTGTCTTTTCCAGAGTGTAAACAATATATGGTTTATTGTCGTCGAAATCGAAGCCGTTAAATTTTGCATCATTTCTTTATTGTCATAACCAAAAAGATGTTTAAACAAGCAAAAAAAAACAATGTGATCCGATGGGTCAGAATTTCGAAACTTTTTTCATCATTGTTATGCAAAAACATGAAATAAACTCCATTTGCATAATTTGAGGACACACAACTATTTTTATTTGATTTTATTGTATTTATATTTCAAATTTAGCCGTTGAAGCTCTTGCTTTTGATGAACCAATCATTTAGGTTTTCTTGCAGAAAGGTCTAGCTTGAAATTCTGAAATAATACAAAATAATACTTTTTGTGTTGGTAGCTAGAATTTGAGTGAAACAAATTCATTTCACACTTTCTGTCATATCTGTTAATATTTTACACAAATTTATTGTGTTCTTGTAGTTTTGGTATCAATTAGCAATCAATGGCATTTTCTATTTTCTCATGTGGTATTGAATTTCAATCGCTTTCTTTGGTTTTCTCTTGCCATGGCGAATTCCATGGAAAAATCCGAAAAACACATTTTTCAACAGTTTCTTTCAAAATTCTTTCAGTTATTCTTCATGACGAATGAATCGATTGCCGAAAAAGAATTGGCAATGTTTATAAGAGTTGCAATAGTGCATTATTATTGACAGTATTACGATGTAGCAAATCGCGCTGTTCTGATCATTTTGATAGTTTATAAATATTTACCAGACAATCGATGCAGACTGCACGGTTTGTTTGTTTGGCTTTCCATCATTTTAGCATGCACATTTGATAAATAAATCTTCGAATCAAACGTCAATCATGAATTCGAAGTTTCAACTAGATGGAAAAAGAGTTTCAAGTGTTTGAATCGTTCATTCTGTCACTGTGCTGCAGGAAATTCATCGTATAACATCGATTCAGTTTCGTTCACAAGCACGTTTGGTAAATTCATTTTTGGACCATCATGAATAAAAAGGACGTGGACGATTTGCGCGAAACCATCGACAAAGGTTATTCATTTTATTAAATTGAATTTTGTGTTATTATTGTGATTTTTTCTTTTTATTTTGTGTGTTCCATTTCATACAAATGATTTGAAACATATTTTTGTTTTCCTATGCAGCCTACACATTGGGTCGTGAAACGAATGATTTGTCTTTATTCGCACGAAATTCACTCGATTTCTTGCGTCATGCATCCAACGAATCAGGCTTTCGAACATTGTTGTCAAGCCCAGAAGTACAGCAAGTGTATGCGAGTGTGAAACACCAGCTGTATGCATTGGAAATGGAACTTCAACCGCAACAAAAAAGTGATAAAAAATTAATCTAAATCCGAATGGACATTGATCTAATGGTGGATTTTATGTCCACCTCCAGAAGGTGGATTTTCCACTCCATTGCTGTGTTAACAACATGAAATAAAATCAAATTTTGTGCGTTGCCAAGACCAAAACAACTGAGTTTTAATAAACATTTTTTTAAGCTTTAAAATGAAATCATATTTGGTTACCATTTTTCGTAGCATGAGTCAATTTAACTGCAATTATCTCTTATTTTTAGCAATGATTCCATATCGCTTCATCAACAATTTCAGAAAAGTTGTCAATATGAAAAGAAGCATTAGTCATAAGTGAAATGTTATTTACAGTGTTACGATGTTACCGAGTCGGGTCGAATCGAGTTGGTTTGATTATTTTGACAACACATAAATATTTGCCAGTCAATTAAGGCACGTATTGGATTTTTCAGCAGATTCAACATAAGTTTCGTAGCTAGCATTGTTGCTTGTTTTATTTAGCACTTGTTCAGACACGCCATATATTTGTGATTCAGAACTGTATTTAAAAAGTAAGTAAACTGTTCACAGTGTCATTTTCCTTCAGGCAGTTCAATGCAGAACATCGATTCAGTTTAATTCACAAGTAGCTTTGGACGATTCTCAAACTATTTTGAATCAACATGGACAGCAAAGAAGCGGACAAATCTCGTAAAACTACTGCTGCAGGTGCTTTTTGAATAATTGGATAATTTGTGCAAATTTTTTCAATTAAAAATATAATTCTTCAACAATTTAGCTCATTCATTGGGTCGTGAAGCAAACCAACAAGTTGAACGACAACCATTCACCGTCATACCTGCACTCAACGATCGTAATTTGGTGAACCAAGAAATCGAGCGAATTTATACCGAAGTGAAAAAGAAGTTGGATGCAGCAAAAATGCTTCTGAAGTCATACCAAGAGGCTGAAAATGAATCTAAATAGGCTTCGCTTCAGTGTTCAGTGGATTTAAATTCCATATTATCCTGTGAACAGATTGAAATAAAGTGCATTTTCATTAAAAACACAAGAACTCCATCACAACTTTTACTTTGAAGCTCAAGTGTCTCTATTTTTAGCGGCGATTTCATATCGAGTCAACTCAGTTTGTCAATAACCACATGACCAAAACTGTAGAAAAGTCGTTTGTTAGTTCATAATCTACAGTATTATTGTACAATTTACAAATTGAGTTGATTCGATTACAGCGAATCGATGTATATAAGCGGTTCAGCACATTTTAGAGCTCAGTACGCACATTTGGCAAAACGTTATATATTGAAAAATCCCAAGTGAATCAGTTATTTTGGTCATTTTGCTTTTGGAACTTCATCATACAACATCGATTTTGTTTCATTTATTAACAAGCCATTTTTTACAGTTTGTCATCACATCATTTTGGAGCATCATGAGCAGCCAAAACGTGGATGAACTTCGCAAAACTCTCATCAAAGGTTTGACTAAATTAATAATTGAACGAATCGTGAATATTTTCAGTGAAAAAACTTTTCGTTTCAGCTCGAACAATGGGTCAGGAGATGAAAAAGGCATGTACCGATGTATTAAATGACTCGTACCGACCAGGATTTCAAGCATTTTTTGCACGCCCAGAAAGTCAACAACATTTTATGGAACTGAAAAAACGGGTGGTTGCATGGGAAAACATCTTCAATCCGAAAAAATCATAGAATCATCTACACCTACAAACTCATCAGAAACAAATACCAATCAATTTGAATACACTGAACATTTTCAGTCAATTGAAATTTGATTTCGTTTTGTCGCTTATTTGAACAGCATCAAATAAAAAAAAAGTTCTATGATTTGCCAAAGCAAAAACAATTTGAGTTTTAATCATCAATATTTTTTAGCATAAGAGAATTCAATGAGACTCTGACAACATTTTTCATCACATGAGCCATCTGGATATTTCTTTAATCGTTTTGAAATAATAGCGATTTTTATCAATATTTTTCGTTTCAGCATCGATTGTTTCATCGCAAAAAGGTAATAAGGTAAGCTTGAGTTTCACTGGAATATTTGATAAACCTGTGAAAAATATGAATTCCAATTGCGTTGATCTCTTTTGCTTAGCTTGAGCTCATTTCTTTTTTGCATTATAAACTCTTTGGAATCATTTGTTGATTTTGAACACAATTTGAACGAAACTTTATCGCTACTGAACAAGGGTTTTAAGGTAAGATTTAGGAACAAGCGGTAACTCTCAGAATATGCTTGAAAAAATCCAATATTTGAGAAAAATTATTAAATTTCGTCTCTCTCTATTTCGTGGTGGAGATCAAATCAACAATGTTGACTCAATATTCGACTCAGCAATAATTATGTCGACTGATTTCTGAGAATTCGGTCAATGTTTAAATAAATGCAAAATAAATGTTTCAAAGTGTCATTCGTGAGTCCGCTATTTACAATGTAACAATTCGTACGAACTGTTTTGATTATTTTCCAGGGAAAAATGGTGCATAGTCCTCTCAGCAGATTAATCATTTTCTGAGCTTAGTGTGCACATTTGATTTATTCGAAAATGTTCCATGAATAATAAGTCTATCGTTCATTCTGTGTCACTTTACTTCTGAGTTTTCAGCGTACAATATCGATTCCGATTCATACAACCGACTTTCACATTTGGAAAATTACGTTGAGTCACCATGAGCAACAAAGAAGCGGAAGAGTTTCGCAATGCTATAGGCAGAGGTATTTTGCACCTAAAATTATTGAAAAATTCGTGAATCTTAACATTTAATACATTTTTTTCAGTTCAATCGATGAACCGTAAAATGGATTTATTAAATCCATTCAGTCGAAAATTCTTGACCGATGCACACAATGCATCCCGCGATCCACTATTTCCAGTGTTTTTGGCACACCACCCAGAACGACAGGGAATGAAACAACATGTGGCTGAAATGGAAAACTTCCTGGAATCAATGAAATCACAAGAACATTCTCGCCAACAATCTGATCGGAAATAAATCTGATTACAATGAACATTGTCCAAATTGTCAGTAAATTAAAATTTGATTTCGTTCTGTGGCTCATTTGAACAGCATGAAATAAAAGAAAGTTTCAGGATTTCCCAAAGCAAAAACAGTTGACTTTCATTTCAACACAATTTTTTAACGTGCTTACATTAAATCAGGTCCTGATAATTCATCACATGGGATATTTGATTCTTTTTGTTTTAGGATTGATTATTTTTCCGCAATAAGGTAACGAAGCTTACAAAGAAAAATTGATTTTCATTGAAATTTTTGAAAAATCTATGCTAAATTTGATTTGCGATTTTGTGAGTTGACCAAAGCATTCTTTTGGCAATTTTATCAATCAGCTCCTTTTTATAACAAATTTACTGTATTCTCAGCAACATTATTACCTTCTGTAATCGAAATTCTGATTGAATCGAAATGTATACCGCTGAATAAGTGTTTCAAGGTAAGATTAGGAAATGAACGTCTTGATTTTTGAATAAAAAAAACATCATCAGTTGGAATCTAGCTTGAAAAGTCAAGTCTTTTGTTTGAACAGTGATTTCATATCGAGCTGGTCATGATCATTCAAGGGCAATTTTCAATATTCACAATACCACAAAGTTGCAATAATAACATGGTTCATTTACAGTATTGCAATTTAGGCGAAGTAAATTAGTCGATTATTTTCATAAGATGTAAATATTTGCCAGCCGATCGATGCACAGAGTGCTTGTTAAGCTGATTTCATATCATTGAGCAGCTATGAAGCTCAATAGTTTGCATATTTCATACACAATACTTCCACATGCCAAATCAAATGTCCGTATTCAAAACTTCGATATAAGCAATTAAATTGTTCACTGTGTTATTCTGCCACGGGAAATTTATCGTACAACATCGACACAGTTTCATTCAAAAGCAAGCTTCTAAAGTCAATTAGTTTTCCAGCATGAGCAGCAAAGAACTGGACGAATTCCGAAAAACTCTTGCCAAAGGTTAGAACAGTCAAAAAGTGTGTGAAAATTGTGAAAATTTAAAACTTTATCCTCTTTCAATGCAGTTCATTCATTTACTGCTGCAAATGACACAATGACTCCATTTATGCAGATGGTGTTCACCCATCTGCACGATGAAACATACAATCCAGAGTTTCGGCGATTTTTCGAGCATGATGTAAAGCCAGGACTTGCCGAAATCAACAAATACCTGGATTCATGGGAAGTAGGCCAAAAATCGAACGAAAAAGACAAGAAAAAATAAATCAAATGGCATCAGAAGATCGACACTTGACTCTGTAAACAGCTTGAAATAAAGTTCAATTGAATTAAACCCAAATATTCATCAATAGTTTCGTTTTCAATTACAAGGCTCTCTATTTTTCATGGTGTTTTCATATAGAGTTGTTATCATGCTCAGCAATGATTATGTCTGGGAATTCGTCTGCATTTAAGTAAACACAAGTGACGTGGTAAGAAACAGAAGACTCATTCGTTCGTCCATAATTTACAACATGATAATTCAAACGAATTGAGTTGTTTTGATTACTTTACAGAGAATCGATGCACATCAGTATTTCAGCTGATTTAACAAATTTTAGCTCAGTGTGTATATTTGCGATTTATTCGAAAATGCACTCAAGTCATAAGTCGTTCGAACTGTGTTGTCAGAGACACAACTTGTCATTTTGCTTCAGAATTTGCATCACACACCATCGTTTCGGTTTCATTTACAAACAACTTTTACCGTTTTCCGAATCATTTTGAGACCAATATGAGCGACAAAGAATCGGAAGAGTTTCGCAAAACTATAGCTAAAGGTATCTTACTAGGATGATTGAAAATGCGTAAATTTTTCCACTCATTTTTTCCACAATTTTTCTTTTCAGTTGAATCGATGGGACATGAATTGGACATGTTAAGTTCATCCGATCGAAAAATGTGCGTCGACCTGCGCAATGCATCGCTGCGACCAGACTTTCATGGATTTATGGCGCTTCCGTGTGTACAGCGAGAATTTACCAAAGTCAACCAATACCTGGATACGTGGGAAAAGAACCGTAAATGGAACGAAAAATCGAATAAAAAATAAATCTCAACTCCTGAATTGTTCACTTCATTGTGTTAACACCTTGAAATAAAGTCCAGTTTGTTCGATAACAGAAATAATCTTTTAGTAATTTTGTTTAAAATCTCAAGTCTCTTTATTTTATCGGCGATTTCATAACGATGCAGGTCATTATGCTTGGAAATTCAAGAATAAGCCTGTCATGAGAAAACAACCGTATAAATAACAAATGATAAACGTTGAGCAAGAGCAGAAGTCGATTTTCAGTGATTTGATTAATAATATCGATAATGGCACATAAACATTTGCCGGTTTATCGATGCAAATGTTGATTCAGCAAGTTTTGCGGAAATGTATTGTGGAGTGAGTCATATGTGTGCGGGACGATTCTATTTAATGAATTATCGAAACATTCATTCTGCGTCATTTTGCAGCCGAATATTTGTTGAACCACATCGATTCAGATTCAATCCCAAGCAAGATTTTACATGTTTTTCAAGTTGTGTTGGACCACCATGAACAACGAAAACACAAAGGAAAATGTCCGCAAACTACTCGACCAAGGTTTTATTACAATGATTAATTTTTTTTAAATAAAAAAAAACATTTCCATTGAATTTTGTAACAATTTGAAAACATATTCGTTTTCCCACAGCTCAATGCTTGGGTCGACAGAAAGATGAATTTACTCCAGCCGTGCGTCGATTTTACACTGCACTTCATAATGCGACTCTTGAATCAGCCTATCCTGAATCGTTATTGAACCCAGAGCTGCGGCGAAGAGTGAAAAAATTGAAAGATGTTGCGGACAGCATGCGTCAAACTAATGGAAAATGATTCCCAATTCACTGTTCATTGCCCAAAAATGGGTGCAAATTTTGATTTTCATCATTTGTGACACAACTCGAGAATAAAAAAAATCGGTTTGTGAATTGGCAAAGCAAAAACACTTGAGTTTCAATCAACAAGGATTTTGGATGTTTTAGAATTGAATCAAATTTTGAGAACATTTTTCAGCATGTAGTGGCCCACTACTAGTGGGTGTGGCTTTGAATGAATCATCGATACTTTACTTTTATCAATAATAACATTTTGGATCAACTGTCATCGTTTCCGTATTGATTGTTATTTGTTACATTTTCTCGAGTTTGTTCGCCTCATGTTGTTAACAAAACAACTGATAGTCCATCCCTTGGAACAAGAAATACAATCAGCAAAATATGTTTGTGTAAAAAAAATTTGATGAATGCATTCATGTTGAATTATTCACTTCCTTGTGCTGATTTAACGGAATTTCTGATTAACTTCCCCTTCCCAATGTACGAACTCTCTTCAAAATACTTCTTTGCATCACTTTAGTTCAGAGATATGCATTTCGTTGCTGAGTGTTTCCACGACTGTTCATATCAATTCTCCATTTAATACATTTTAAAGTGCTCTTCTCTCAAGTGTTTTCTTCGATCGTTTTTTGTCACCATGGACGGAAAGGACAAAAAAATGGAAGAGTTCCGAAGTTTGATCATGAAAGGTACTTCTCAGTTTTTTAAAATTTAGTTTCAATATTCTAGTAAATTATATTTTTGGTGTGTTTAAAAAAAACAGTTCATGCAATGCGTCCAATGGGTAACTTTCGTGCTTTCACCTCGTTGCTTCTAAGCGACATCAACGGGCAAAGATCTCCTGCAATGCAACGCGAAATTCGAAACCGACTCGGTGAGCAGGAGATTCAGAAAAAAGTCGAGGCAATTCAACAAACAGTTTTGGATTTGGAACGATTTGATCGCATGTTTGGCAAAACCAACGACGAAAAGCAAGCCAAGAAGAGCTGAATGAAAAGTGAAATTAAATCCCTTTGTTTTTTTTAATGAAAAAACACGAAATAAACTCAAATTTCACGATCAAATAAACAAAATTGGCTTTGTTTTCTTAAACCCTGCAAATTTTTGTAAAAGTGTTAATATTTATGGAAGACTATCGGCAGAAAATGCTTCAATTTTGTCTGAATTTCGGATTTTTCAAACCAAATATCCGTCATGGCAGAACTCATTCGTTATTTCAAGTTTAATTGTTGCTTCGTTAACATCATATTCCAAAAATCAGTGTGAATTTCCTTACTTTTAGCATAAAATTGAATCGCAAAAGCATGGAGCGAGTTAGCAAAAATAGAGACGAATTTTTAAAACCAATCAAAGAAGGTTTGTTAAATCAATGGATTTTATTTAGACTTGGTGTGATTTTCTTGAATTTTTCTTGTAAAATAGAAAATAACAAACGATGCATTCGAATGATAGCCGAAATGCGCTCAATGATCGATGAAAACAAAAAACGAATGACACAGATCGCCCAAAAAGTGAATCGATTGAAGGAGATTGAAAAATCGGGAGAAATTGGAGAGAAATAAGAGCAATTCACAGCAACATTATAACAACAGTAAATACTTTTTCGAGAAAATTGCTTTTTCGATTTAAAATTCCAGTTCGAATTGTATGAAATACTTTTGGTATTTTGCTCTGCTTTATTTGTTATGGAACACTTCATTGTTGCATATTCATCAAATAACTCAGAAATCATTTGTTTTTGCTGTGTATTGATTAAGAGGAATTTTATTGTATGTAAGCACTTTGAGTTTCATTAAATACGCTCCTGTTTATGCGGATTGTTAAAACAAAAACATTTCATCGAAGATCAATAAATTTTGCTTTCAAATCATCTTTCACAAGAATTTTATTTCGAACATGTCATTTCACTTTTGGTATTGATGTGAAAAGTTGGATAAATCTTGTCGTGAAGTTCTTTCGGAAGTTGGATTCTATTCAAACCCACAACCATGACGAATGAACAGAAAATCATGAGAAAAATGAAAGGTTCGTTAATTGGTTGATATCGGTAATCTTTCAAAATACACTCTCTTTTCTTGCATATTTTGTTGTTGTTCTGCAGAACCTGAAAGAGAATATGACCAAAGTATGGCACGTATAGAACGACAACTAGCCAGAGTGACTGAACAACATCGCTGTTATCAGAAAGAACTCTATCACGTCAACAGATACATTGCTGGCGTTAAAAAGAAAATTACCAAAAATAACGACAAAATCGAAAAATTGCAGCGTAAAGCCGACCGATTGAGATAAAGCCGCAAATAAAATGATCCGTGAGCTTTAAACGGACGAATCAAAAACTTTCTTCAAGAAATGAATAGCATTTTTTGTAGTTTATTCGAAAATTACAAATACATTCAAATTTTGTAACATTGAAAAGACATCGAGGTGTGTTTCTTTCATTCACTATGTTGTTTCTATGATTCACATGCAAAAATTCTCAGCCACTTCATTTATTTTCGTAAACAAAATTTCAATTCGATTAATCAGTCAGCCATGTAACAATGTATTTTTGTCGACACACGTCGGACAATGTCGATTCGATTATATAAATTGAATGTTAATATTTACTCCGTAGCCGAGTAGAATAAGCAACGAACTCATTTGAACTTATTACAAGAAATTAAATCATCAAAATTCCCAATTGATGCATCATTTTGGAGCCTATTTAGCGAATTGAATCCATATGCCGAGATATTGCTACAGTCGAGTTATTTCGGCTTAGAAGGCGATCCGATCAACACCAATTTCTAACAGTTCATAAAGTAATTGTGACCAAACGGTATCTTTATCAACTGTTCGTAGATCAAGTACCAAGATGAATAAGGAAAATAAGAAAACCGAAGCGACCCTGAAGAAAATGCTAGGTTTGTTAGTTTATTAAAATTTAACGGCTTGTCTAAAGTCTATAAACTTGTTTCTTCAATATTTTGTTATGCAGAGGATCAAAAACGGAAGGAAATCGAGTTCGATCAAAGGTTGTCAAAACTACGGACAGAGGAAAGATCTTTGTATGTTCAACATCGCCTTGAGCGGGAAATAACCAAACAAATCGAAAGAGAATTGACAATGAAGGAATGTGAAAGACGCAAATCGACTTAGCTAGAGCTGCAGTCAAATCAGCTTGTTCCATGATCTGGAATGGACAAATTACAAGCATTTCTCCCGAAACGTAGTGAAATTGCACTTATTGTAGTTCATTCTTAAATTACAGAATAAATTCAAATTTTGTAAAATTTCAGATAAAAATTGAATTGGTGTGTTTCATTCAACTTTTAGACTATTTTGAAAATCAAATAGCTGACCTGAAGGCTTCTATCTTTTTAGACGATTCTTTTGGAAAAAATTTATTTCTGATTTTAATAAAAGACAAATAACTTTGTGCAAATGGCATATAAGAAGTGCTTTCTCAACTCTGTTTAATCGTTCGCATACAATGTACGCTTATTTGTCGTTCTCACCATCCGAGTGTTAAACAACTTAAACAAACAGTCGTACAATGTTTATAGATTATGAAAATGCGACGTTCGTTCCGAATATGAACATGAAATGTGCAAGGTTTGCAATGCAAACGGAATAAAGAATATGAAGTGTGAATGCAACATGTGTTGTCGAACGATTTCATTGAGTCATTTCACTTTAAGCGATCACATTCGAACCATCCAGCCCATCATATTTTGATCTGTTGCATTTTTTGGAACGAAATCGCTTTACAGACCTGTGGGAATGGACCGAAACGGCAATGATGGAAAAGACCGAGCGGGACATCCATTTCCAAAAGGTACGTCAAAAGTTAATAAAACAGTCTAAGCCACATTTTTACTATTCATAAACTGTTGAAATTCGTATTCTCCATCATTTTTACACAGACGAAGAAAGATATCGAGCTCAGCGGATTGCAATGATAAAGCGTGTTATCGCAATGTCACAGAAAACCATCGATCAGAACCGAGAAAATATCAAACGATTGACCAAAACTTTGAACGAGATCGAACGGTGTAACAAACCGGCATGACTCAAGCTTAATTTCCAGCAAAACAAAGCTAAATGAATGCAGCGAAAAGTTCAAAATTTAAATTTATTCGCCAAAGACATTGTCATCGCTTTGTGACTTTTGCAAATAACATGAAATAAATTGAAATATTTCGCCAAAACCAATTGGGATTATCTAAAGAAAATCAAGCGTGTCTTCTAATTATGATTGAACTTCATTTGGTACTCTTTTGCAGGCATTGTTCGTTTATTTATTGACTTTTTCAGCGTTCGCTTTTCAGTAAACAGTTTGAAATCAATTTGAAAGGTTGTCAAAATTCACAGTTGCAAACAACAGCATATTCTTATCGCGCTTGAGTCGCTGGCAGATGGCATTTCATTTCAACTGAAATCAGTTCAGACTTTGTAAGGTATTCCATTTTAAAATCTTCACACTTGTGAATCAAACACTTGTTTGGTCGTCATCATCGAATAACGCAGAAAAATGAAAGAAATGAGAAGCTTGTTGGATAGAGGTTTGTTTTTGAATTTCCATCAATTTAATCACTTTTAGCAATTATTCCCTTGATTTAAAATTTATTTGAAATTTAATCAAATGTCCGAATATTTTTCCTAATTTTTTTCCTTGATATTTTTGCAACAGCTCGTGCAGTCGATGAGCCGAATCGTGAAGTCTATATGCAAGTACAACGAGATTTGGAGAGAGAAAACATCATGAACCCAAACTTATTGCAAAATCGGGAATGTCAAGGCTTACTTGTTGAATTTCGGAAACGGATCACACTAGAGGAAGAGCGGAAGATGGCATTGAAAGAGGCCGGGGAAAATCATCATAAAATCATGTGAAAAACGCCAATATTTTCGAACCACATTCAAATGGTGAAGCCGTTAGAAGTGTAATCGATTTTGACTATCCACACTAGAATATAATCTTTTGATTTCCATTTTTCATGGCAATTTTTCTGAATATGAAAACGTGTTTATTTGGTCATTTTAATAAACAGCTCTTTAGCCAAAATATCATATATTAAATTATATAAAAACATCGTTTTCTTTTTGTACTCTCTCCGTTTTCTATTTATTCCTTACAAAAAGAACATTTAAACTGCGGTGGGCCAGTTGTTTATAAACAAGAATCCGAAAATGCCTTCCAATTGGCCAATTCAAAGACTGAATGCTTGTTATATCGGTGATCGTACTCAGTAACACCGTTCATTCAATTTACATCATCGTATCATTTTCGTTTTGACAGTCGATCACTTAATACCCAATAACGAACAGCTTGATATTCGACTTTTCGTGTGCGATACACTTGAAAGAATATGAACGGGAGGAGCAAAGAATTGGATCTTCTTTGCAATCTGATGGATAGAGGTATATTTTGCTCGAAAAAGTTTCATTTCACACCAATATTTATCGGTTATAATAGTTCAATTTCAACTAAAAAGTCTTTGGTTTTCTTTCTACTTCCTTACAGCATCAATGGTTCACGATGAAAAGCGTGACTACTATCTGCACATTCGCCAGAATGCTGAACAAGAATACGTCAAAGATTCGGAAAACCTTCAGAAAAATCTGGAGCATCCAAAAATGCAGCGTAAACTGGCTGGATTTGAAAAGTTGGTGAAGAAAGGCGAACGGAAACAAGCGAAAAGTTCAAGTCGTGAAACGTATGCCCAGCTCAATATGAAATATCGTTAGAAGTTAGCCGTCAGAATATCATTAGAATGAAGTGAATTGAAAATGACAAATAAATTCACATTTTACAATTGGCAACAATGAAAGAGATTCGAATTTTTCTGTTTTTGAACTTAAGGAGCAATTTTTTTCTTGAAGAATTTCCAGTGTATTTTCTGAAGTGAGCGTGTGAGGTGAGTACAAGAGTAAGTACCTAATAGTAAATTTGTTTCCTCTTTTCAATGAAATTCAATCGTTTTTCATTGATTTGCGTCGAGAGCAACTGTTCCATGTGAAAATGTCCATTTTTGTACTCAAAATAATTGATTAAAACGGCAAATGAATTGAAATTATGCAATGAGTGAAGGAAAAACGCATCGTTGGTGGCAGCTGTACACATTGAATTCAAGTTGAAAAAAAGAATCGCTCAAGCATGTGACAATGATAATCGTAATTGGCAATTGCTATATGTCGTGCGCGGTGAGAGGAGAATAAAAAAAATACTGGGAATCACACACAACTGTAAAAGTACAGAAATCATTCATTTCGTGATATTTCTTATTGCGCGTAAATCGATGGCACTTTGGCATCGTTCCGAGCATCGATGCAAAGCTCAAGTGAATATATATATATATCTCATTAAAGTGTCTTATGACTGCGAACGCATCTGCATCGCCCGGGCAACACCGGTTTTTATCGATAGTCGCACGTACAGTAATTTATTTCATTGAGTGAGCATCACAAATCACAGTAGCCAAATGCGCATTTTGCCGTCAATAGAATGACGAACATTATGCATTATCGCGAGACGCGCGCACACACGATCGCTTTTACGCTCATCGTCTCAAACATTAAATTATTCGTCGAGTTTTATCAGCAAAACTCTCGGCGCGGTGACTTGTTTACTTTGACTTCTCGGCGCAGTGAGAGAAATCTCGTTGCATGCTTGGCTCTGAATGAAAACTGGCTGGTAATGGACAACGTGTTTGCGTTGAGCCGTGAATGTGACATGATAAAATTACGATGGAAACGTAAGCGAATGAGCGAAGAGAAGAGAAAAGAAGAGAGAAAGAGAAAAAAAGGAGTCGAATCCATTCCAAAGATGCCACTTGTATTTTGAAATTTTATGATTGCACATTTGTGCGGTGTGCGTTCTACAATTTATCTCAATATAATTTAATTTCCTTCTGATTGCTTGCCTACTTCTCGCGCTCTCCCTCTCTCTCTCTCGTGCGCTTCGTGCGAAATTCTGATTGAGCTTTTAATTTTTTCGATGCAATTTTTTTCTTCTACGTCGTTCACGTTTCGAGACTATTTGCGGCGTAGCATTTTTCAGTCGAAGTCTCTTCTATTCGATTGAATAAATACCTTTTTAAGCGATTGCCTTATCAGCTATTGAATAATGTTAACTATAAAACGTATGTAAGAAATGTCAATTGCACTTTTTATAAAATGCGATTCTAGCGGAGATATTGGCACTGCTTCTGGAAAAAGAGAAGAAAACAGGAGCAGCATCGTTCGGATTACGTGGTCTATGTTTCATATTTCAGCGTAAGATCCCACGATGACGACGTTGTCGTCGAATGATATGCCAATACAATCGCTCAAATGGGAGACGCTTCCAATGCGACCGAACATACCAATAAAAATAGACTAAATTCATGACTGTATGTGTGTATGTGAATTGTGTGCCATGGGGACGCAAACAGAACGAAACGAAAGTCCGCGACAAATAAAAACAAAAGAATGAATAAGATAAAAATGGCATTTGTTGAAAATGGCAGAAAAATTATATTTTCTTGTTGTCTCTTTGTTTGTGATGCGTTTTTGCGTTGGTAAAAATTTCCCATAGTGCCATTTGCTTGTGGTGCGTAAACGAAACGAAAACAGAAGAGAAAAAAAACCATTCTACTTATTCTGTAACCATAACAGCGAACTAATTCTTGGCTATTGCCATTTGTGCCATTTCTTATTCGATTGTCACACACGTTTGTTGTGTTCTTTTGCTCCTCCGTTTGAGTATTATGTTTTCCTAGCACATCATTATTATTAAATGCGCTTTCGTTTTTTTTTTCTCTCAGTTTCTTATCTCGGTCGATTCTAAGTACTCAACAACCGCACAAATTGCCGTTGTCGGCCGTTTCGAAAATTGTTTACTTTTGTGTGACATATTCAGAAGCGGTTGTTTTACACGTGAGATCCATACGAAACGATTAGATTTTATTTAAGTGTCGTAAACAATGATCAAGAAAACGAAAAAAGGCGGCTAAAGTCGAGCCAACAGCGACATTGGCGCGACAATCAGCATTTGTTTTTTCTTCTCGCTTTTTCATTTCACTTTGGATATTTCAATCATGGACGGAATAGTGAGGCTTAAAATCACACATTTTGTTTTCCACCGAAGCGTATGATTGAGAGACAGAAAGAAGAGAGATTGAGAGAAAATTGAAATCACCTCGACACGATCAAGGTCTCAATAGAGTCACAAGTGCTTTTAATTAGATAGATAGGGTAGCCCTTCGGTGAAATGAGATGCCATTCATTCGAAACGGAATGAATTGAAAGAGCTCAACCGCGGAAGCATCTCGTTTTCGAAACGAATGTATGTAATTAGAATTGGTTAACGAACAAACGAACATACCGTTCAATTCGCACTGGCCACATGAGAATTATGTGTCGATGCGCGGTGCGCGCGCGCAGATTGGAACGGTCGATAATAATTAGCAATTGGTTTCGTTTTAATGCTACGTTTGGCCTTTACTCGTTTCAGCAGTGTGTTCTATTCTCTCTGTACGTTAGTTAGTCACTGTGCACCGAGCGCGCACCCATGGAAAGTTATGTGCACACCGCGCAATACACCAAAACGATTGATATATTTATGAACATTGTTGATTTGAGAGCTCAACTATAAATCACATACTTTAATGGACGACTGTGCGCAAACGCTAAGCACTCTTTCTCGCTTTTCTCCATTACTTTGACTATTCGTGCGGTATTTTTCA
>NW_022595245.1:3633150-3669572 GCF_009176505.1 Sitodiplosis mosellana
GGCACCAAATCATTCCACTGTATAATTAAACATTGAAAAGAATGAGAAAAAAATGTGTCCGCAATCTGAATGGCTACTTTTAGATTTTCGTTTTAGCTTGAGCTAAGCATTCCATACATGGCCACTTGTTTCACCGCATGCATTCTTCCACCAACTGTACCGGCTTATCTGTCTTTCCCAATTATACAATTGTCGCGAATTTCTCGTGAAAAAAATTGCTGACTTGCCCCGTTTCGGTGCATACGTCCGTGATTGCGATTCTTATGATGATCATGGACAAATTCTTGGTTCAATGTCTTTTTTCTCGCTCGTTTATAATTTGATTCGAAATTCGAATGTTTGGTCTACGGAGTGCAACAATGTATCGACACCTTCCAAATTATTTTGATATGAATCGGATGTTGATGTTTATTCACTAAACAAATGGAATCTGCAAATGATGCGTTTATACATTGTGTTTGATACATTTAAATCGAGTGAATCGATTTATTTTCGGACTGATTCATTAGCATTCATGTTTCTTTTATCATTTTCGGACTATATTCAATGCCATGGTCAAATGTTGTTGAATCATTTCAGTTGTGATCTCGGTGAAATCGGTATCGTTTTGAATCAATTCATAACACTTTTGTTTGCATTCGATTATTCACGTATTTGAACGACATCACAATGAGCGGAGGCAAGAAAGAAGTCGACAATTTTCGGAAATTGATGGACAGAGGTAAATGAGAGGTTGAAAAAAAAGCTTAAAACTCATCAAACTAAAATATTTCGTTGTGGTTTTTCTTTCATCACAGGTATGGCTGTCGCTTGCAAGGACACAAATTATTCAGATGAATGTATTCAGCAGCTACGTCATTGCAAACGGGATATAGAAGCTATATGCATTGCTCACCCACAGTTGGCTCAAAATGTGATGGAAGGCCCGTTCATGAGATACATCCACAAAAATCTCGAAGAAAAAACGGCCAAAATGGAACGGGATTTGCCAAGAAACAAATCAAAATGAAATGTACATCAAATGCAAATGAATCTCTTGTAGAATAGTGTTCAACTAGAATACATTAACGTTCAAACAATAAAAGAGAAATAAAGCCCAACATTTCAATTGGAAAAGATAAAGTGATCGTGTTTTTTATTTTCAAATTTCCAAGGACTTTTCAGAGCCAAATAGTAGTGCTTTCGGTGATCGTGATTTTCTTGGTGATGTTTCTTGATTTTCTCGATTTTCTCTACTGGGATAATTCTATGATTTGTATAAAAAAATATTTCTTGCACACTTCATTTTGTTCGTGTGACCGAGTATTTATTAATTCGATCGTTCAATCAACCTAGTAACAACGTACTTTTCTAGAGTCTTTGTTGACACAATTCAATTTAGTTCGAAATGAATGTTGATATTTAAAAAAACAACAACAAATGGAATCTGTTGCATTCAATGCACTCATACTTATTTGGTCATTGCATTGTGGATTTTTTTTGTTAGATTTCTAATTCATACAAGTATAAAAAATATTAGACACATTCGTTGTTATTTTGGTCATAAATCGGCATTTTTACATCTTCTTTTTGTGAAACTAAACATCAAACTCTTAGAGGCCCAACATAAACTCACTGAACAACTAACACAGCAACGCGTATTGCAATACATTATTTTGGCAAAGAAAAATATATCTATCTCTTTCTAGTCTCTTTCGATTTTTTGCAGTGTGAGTGCTCAAAGTGAAAAAGGACACTAATACTACCTAATTACTTTTGCTTTTTTTCTATTCCTTTAGAAGACAGCTTATTTTGCTATTCGACTCAGTTAGGAAATAAACATGAACTTAAGACCAGCCATGCGTTGGATTGTAACCATTTTGTGTGTACATTTACAACATCGAAAAATGTGAACATCGATGAGCAATTCTGTGCGATTGAAATAGAAAGTGGGCGAGTTCTTGGGAAACAAAACCAATTCGAGAATAAAGAATTTTATTCTTTCCGAGGGATTCCTTTTGCTAAGCCATCAATCAATGATCTTCGATTCAAGGTAATGAGAAAAACAAAATACTGACTATAAATATTGAAATGAATTCGTTTTTTTGTCTTGTTTGTGTTTTAAGGCACCCAAAAAGAATGATCGATGGACTGGAACACTGATGCTTGATGATTATAAGAATCATTGGAACGCTAGTTTTAATTTTCATTTAGCGTTAAAGAGAAATAAACTTCAATTTCAATTTGGTCAAGCAAAATAATTGCGTTGTTACTTTTTTGAACTGTCTATAAATTTGCAGAATCTCTTTTAGTGATCGTGGCATTTGTGGTGAACTACTTGATTTCTCTGATTTTTTTACTCCGTTTTTTCTGTGATTTCAATGAAAAAAGTTATTTCTGATCACTTTATTTCGTTATATCAATTCAATTGTTTGGTCAACACCGCAAAAGTGTATCTTTGTTGACACAATTCAATTTAGTTCGAAAATGAATGTTGATATTTATTCCCATAGCCGAAAAGAATAAACAATCAGCTCATTCAAATTTATTCAAAGAAACCGAATCATCAATTTTTTTTTCAGTTGATAGATCATTTCGATGAAGAAAATGTCGAATTTATTGAGTCATTTGAGTTTTGGAAGGGATTCAGTGAACATCAACTCGATTTGAGGGCAAAGTTGCAGAATTTCTTCGTTCGACATCAAGATGAATGGGGCAAACAACGAAATGGAAAAATTTAAAAAGCTATGGGATAAAAGTAAAATCAATTTCATCACTTTATAGTTCCATATAACGTTTGCTTCGGTTTTCCCAAGCAGGATTGGCGACTCAAAGCGCAGATAAAAAATACACGGATGAAAACCTTCAAAAGTGTTTCAATGTTCGGCTGGATTTCGATCATATGTGCGCTACTGACCCACAACGTGCTCAAAAGGTGTTGCAACATCCGACCCTTCAATTGGCTAGGAAAAAACTTGAAAAAGCATACAATAAAAAGCATTCGCAACGGATTGCACCAAAATGAAATACCAGCATATATTTTAGAACGTGTCAATGTTCAAATGATAAAAGAGAAATAAACTCCAATTTTTAAATTGAATACCGAAAATGATTGTGTTTTTACTTTAGAATTTTCTATGATTTTCCAGAACTTTCCAGTGATCGTAGCATTTTTGATGAACAGAACTCTCTAAATAACGAGTGAATTTCATGAAAACTGATTCTTAGTCACTCTTTCTGTTTACAAAAGAATTTCAATGCAATCATTCGATTAACCAAGCAACAACCTGTTTTTGTTGACACCATCACAATTATTTTGAATCGATAATATGAATCGAATGTTGATATTTATGCAATAAACAAATGTGGTCTGTACTTAATGCTCTCTTTCTCATTAAACCCATGAATTTCTTGATGAATCACATCAACATTTTTTTTTCGTTTTGGGGCCTGAAGTGAATGTTGGATTTTTCATTTCGGTTCTGACAACGATCTGGTCAACACCAACATAAATCCATTGAGTAATTGTAACCAATCGACTCGAGATCAGTTGTAATTTTTTTTCGAGTAAAACTTCAAGATGAGTGGAGCAAACAAGGAAATGGAAGAGTTTAAAAAGCTATGGGACAAAGGTGAGCATATTTCATTAAAAAAACTTCTCATCAAAACTAAAGCTGTTTAGTATAGCTTTCATCTAATGTTTCTTTTGTTTTCCGTCCAATTTCAATCAGGAGTGGTGCTTTCTCAAATGTCGCCCAATGTCCGAAACAAATTCGATCAATTGTGCTCTACTGACCCACAACGCGCTCAAGCGATTTTGGAACATCCGACCGTTCAACATGCAAGACAAGAACTTGAAAAAGCGATTGAGAACCTGAAAAGTGACGATTTGGTTTCACTAAAAACGCCCGAACATCAAATAAACAAAAATAATCCCAGCTCTTGATACGTGTCAATAAAAAAAGTGAAATAAACTCCAATTTTTGAATTGATCTACGGAAATGATTGCGTTTTTATTTTCTATTATGTTCTTACGGAAACGTCACTTAAGCAAAATCTCTTCCAGTAATCTTGGCGTTGTTGATGAATAGTTCCGAAAACCAAATCATTTCAGTTTTGAAAAATAATCTTTCAACATCATGAAACACTAATTCTTAGTCACTTCATGTTTGTTTGTAAACAATGTCTATGGGTGAGATTGAGAGTGGAGTATGTTTTTTCTTCGATTTATATTTTTGAAAAGGCGAGTATGTTTTCTGATGATTCCGTTGGCGTTAAAGTAGAGTATGTTGTAGTACCGTCTAGCCTCCGCGGTCTTCATGGTTTTCACGCAACTGATAAAAGATAACAACATGGTGTCTTCGGCAAAGTTGTAGTACTTGAGGTCTTCTATAACTAAGCTGAAGACAGTTATCTCTTATCTCTTATCAGTTGCGCGCAAATCGCGCACATAAAAAAGCAAATTTTATATAGAACTTTTTTTTCTTATCATTTTTCGCGCTTTTCGCGGAGCTGATAAGAGATAAGAGATAACTGTTTTCAGCGATGTTATAGAAGACCTCGAGTGCTACAACTTTGCCGAAGACACCAAGTTGTTATCTCTTATCAGTTCCACGGAAACCGTGAAAAACCGCGAGGACCCGCTAAGAACGAACATACTCGCTTTTAACCATTTTTAAGTCGACAGAAACTTGCTCTTCTCTTTCGTAACAAAGTCAATCAAACATACACTACTCTCAATCTCACCCATAGATATATCCCTTCGATTGTATAATTTACACAGAATGCATTTCTGTTGACGTACTTCAAATTAGTTCGAATTGAATGTTGATATTCATTCCCATCGCTGAAAAGAATAAGCAATCAACTCATTTCAATGTATTTTGAGAAATCGAATCATCAAAATTTTCTATTGATGCATCATTTTGTCACCAATTCAATGAGGTGAATGTTGATTGAGAGTCATTTGCGCTTTGAAAAGGATCCGATCAACATCAACTTAGGTAATTTTCGAATTCATCAAGTGGATTAACCAATCGATTTGCAAACTAGGTGGAAGGGTTCTTCATTTCACGACAAGATGAGCGAACCAAACAAGGAAATGGAAAAGTTTAAAAGGTTGTGGGATAAAGGTAGACAAATTTCAACAAATATTGAATTTGAAATAAAAATATTCCATCATTCATTGAAATACAAGCTGTTCCGTATAGCTTCAGTGTTTGCTTCTGTTCTCTCTTAAATGCAGGATTGGCGAGTCAACGCGACGATAAAAATTATCCGGTTGAAAATTTTCAAAACTGTTTCAATATCCGAAAGGAATTCGATCGTTTGTGCGTTACTGATCCACAACGAGCCCAAAAGGTGTTACAAGATCCGAAAGTGCAATTTGCAAGAAAAGAACTTGAAAAGACAGTCGACGTATTGGAGAAGTATTTGCAAAGCCGCAAAATGAAATAGGCAAAAAATGCCACCTCTTTAAATTTAAATTCTAAAATCGAAATAAACTCCAATTTTTAAATTGGTCAACGGATTTCATTGCGTTTTTACTTTTGAATTGTCTATGAGTTTACAGAATTGTCATCGAAACCAGACCTCTCTCAGTGATCGTTGCATTTGTGATGAACCAAAAAATCCAATGTTTATAAAAATCTGATTCGAAATGTTTACAAAAACGTTGTGGCCGTTAATGTGTCCTATCATCACATTCTCCGCACATAATGAATTTTGTAGGGATCATCAAAGTGTGAGAATATGAACACATCATTTCAGTTTTGGCCAGTAATCAATCAACATCGATTTCGATTAAAATCTCATCTGTTGCCTGCATACGTTTTTGACACTGAAAGTAAAGAGCTGAAGGATTTCCATAAATTGATCGATAAAGGTTTTGTCTATTTTATACAATTTAACTATGTTTAATAGTTGGTGACGGTTTTGTGTTTCTCTTTTCGTTTAACGATGGAAATCGCGACTATTATTTGGATTGCCAACAAAAAATGAATGCCATTCATAGCCTATTCCCGATGTTCAACAAGTGCTCGATGATCATGTTCAACAAGTGCTCAAAAGAAACCAATGAAAGAAAAGACAGAACTTATTCGAAGAATCACTCTCCAACGGAAATGGCACCAAGGATTCGAGTTATGAAAGCAAATAACGGGAATGTGAAGAAATATGAACGATATGAGATAACAATTTTGCACACACCAAACAAATCTGCGTTGATTCCACAAAAATGAAATAAATTTCAATTTTTCAAGTGAAAATATAAAAAGAATGCGTTTATCTTTCTCTACTTTTGATTTTTCTTCCATTTTGTTCTTCGAAAATATTCGTTCTGTTTTCAATCATTGAAATAAAAAGAGATAAGTTCCGCCTAAGAATTTTTTGACCTCTAAATTCTATTCATTTAATGGTTCTCTAGTAATTTAACGTTCTTGAGACATATTCCCATGAAGGAAAATCTTTGTTTTTGCTTGGCATTCGATCGATATCAATAATTCCCTTATCTCTTGATGAAAGAGCCTTTTGTCGATTCAATTTATTTGCAACAAATGAATCATGCATCAAAACTGATGTCATCAAACTAGTTCAGTCATCAGTTGCAGCAGGATAGTCAGTAAATCTTTAGTGAAAACATTTGATTTATATTTTAAGCGGTTGATTTAAACATTTTTAAAAGCGATATCATTTGCAGTTCGAATGTAAATAAGGCTTCTTTTACCAGCTCATTTTTAGTTGCTGTGTCATCAAATTATACATTGCAATATAACAGCATGCACAAACCAGTCACCTTTTGACGTGATCATTTCAGTTGTGGCAATCGATGCTTCGATATAAGCTCCAGATTATTGTTTTTGGCGTGTTAATCGTTCATTTTGCTGTTCATAAGATAATAATGGACGAGGGAAACAAAGAATTGAAGGAGTTTCGACGCATGACAAGGCACAGTAAGAAAATATTTTCAATTTTCCACGACAATATTATAATTTAAATTATTTTCAACACAGTGAAATGGGCGATTAAATCGTCCGACTTTCGAAAAACTCTTGCGGAATTTTGCGTCACATATCCGAACAAAACCCAAGCATTGGTCGATGCAGTGCGCAGCAATTCAAAAAATCTAGATCAATATCTGGAACGATTGGAAAAGAATGGATACACCAAACGCCGATACAAATGAAGCGAATGAAAACTTGCTGAAAAAATTTGACAAAATAAAAGTCATTCCATTCGATGTATTGAACCCAAACGATAAATAAACTCCAACTGTGTGATTCGCACAAAAAAACAGTTTTTTCTTTGTAGTCAAGCTTAAATAAACAATTTTTGTTTTTGTTCATTAATTGTGCGACGATAATTTTATTTTGAAATTGTATTGGAGCGTACTCGCTCTATATAGCGGACTCAACCGCGGAGCATCGGATCATTTTCATTTTGGCGATCGGTGTGGTTTGTGACTTAAGCTCAAGATATTTCGAGGCGCAATTTAACTTATTCAATTCCATTGTGTGAAGCCGATTCTTCGTAACAATTTCGGAAAAATGGAAGACTATCGACGTTTGATGCAGAGAGGTAATCACAAATCGGATCAAGTTTCGGTTTTTGTATATATTTTTTCTAAATATTTCGTATATTTTACATCATATTCAGCTGCCGCATTGAACAATGGGATTTATGAAAATTTGCGAGTATTCCGTGAAACCGTCGAAAATGGCTATGCTTGGCATCCACAGGCTGCTGATAATGCGCTCCGTTCTCCAGCAATGAAACAACGATTGAATCTACTCCGACATGAAATTAAGAAAGAAGAAAAACAGCAAAAATTGCAAAGCAAAGACCGAGTCACGGTAATTTATCGGCGATGAAGCGATGGCGCTCGGATCCACAAAGACGCAAATGAAATTCGATAAAAAAAAACTTCTAGCTTCACAGTTCTAAATCGAACAAAACATTTTCTGTAAAACAGTTTTTTTTATCGAAATGAAATAAATTCCGAATCGAAGCAACGGAAAACACTGTTTTTTTTTCTTTTCAAAATAGTATTTTTTTCTTCTGGGCTTCTTTTACTTTTCCTAGCAAATGATTGAAACGATGTTCTAGATGTTATGGATCAAAGGTGAGTGTTCATGTTTCGAAGGAGCTCTTATTTTCAACAAGCAATAACTGCGCCTCATTTAATAGAAAGTACAAACTTTTCTCATCTCAGTGCAAAAAAGCAAGAATTTCTTTCCATTTACAGTGGATTCATTTGGATTGCAAGGTATGAATCACGCACTGTATCACTTGAATCAAACCAACCGAAATAATATCCTGCAAACTTTCAAACATTGTCTTTTCCAGAGTGTAAACAATATGGTTTATTGTCGTCGAAATCGAAGCCGTTAAATTTTGCATCATTTCTTTATTGTCATAACCAAAACAAAATGTTCTTCAAAATAACCCTCAATTTGCGATTGCTAAATCATCGAATTGAATCACTCAAGAATGATGGCGATGTCAATCGGACCGTGCATTGAAAATGCATTTTTCATGTCACTTCAGTTTCGGAAATCGACTTTGACACATCATCACCTCCACTTCGATTTCAAAGGGTATCGTTGCTTTGAGTGACAAGATGAGCGGCCCGAACAAAGATTTGAAAGAGTTCCGGAGCATGATGGACAAAGGTAAAGAATATTGTCTATTTTTTGATATCATTAGATTTATTTACAGTCATTACGACTAATTCGATTGAATTTATTCAAAGCGTATAAAATCATTGCGCCTCAAATGCCCGCCGCTGGAAGTGATATTCAGCGTGTTCGGCGAGAAATGGACAAACTTTTTGCAAATCAACCAAATGATGCCAAAGAATTACTTCAGCGATATCAGCGTAAAACGAAGGACATCGCGGACAAACTCACGAAATTCGATGAACATCGTCAGCAAGCACGAAAATAGCACATTCACCCAGATTGAGTGCAAAAAAACAGATTTTTCAATAAGAATCAATCAAAATCTGACTTGAAAATCAATGTACGGTTGAAATATTGCGTTGTGAATTGACTGGAAATGGAATAAATGCCAATTTTACGACTGACTTCGGTCAGAGACTCTGACTCAGAGTTAATTTAAGCGGTTGTTTTATTCGAAATTCGTTTTTTTTTTCAATTCGAAACTCTTAAAAAGAAATAATATTTTCCGAAAATGATCGTTTTCAGTAGCCAAATAAGAGGTGGAGTATTCAGTGTGTCATCGTTTATTTCAGATATTTCACACCGGTATAATGCGAATGGAAGCTGCAACAACTGTTTCGCTTTATGCACATTACCATATTAGTGTGTTTGATTTATTGAAAACTGCCCCATGGAAATTACGCAATTAAGTCGTTGTATGTTGGCAGCTGTTAAATAAACTAGTCAAGTTGAAAGCATTCAACGATAGTGACAATGATAATTGTTGTGGAAAGGTTCAAAGTAAAAACAGAAAATTACTTGGAGCAGCTCGTCTCTTTTTTCTCTTCGCTGCAAGAGTAACACCGACAAAAAAAAAAACAAAGTATCGCTGCTGATTTTACGATTTCCATGAAGTTTTCCCATATTTGTGTCGGTTGTGCCATTCGTTAAGTGTTCGCGGAATTTCAGTTAAGGCAATCGATAGACAACATAATTTCAAAATCTGCGTCAAAAAAGGCGATGAAAGGTATGTTTGCTTGATTTTGTGGATTCTCGTGTGCATTTGCGAAGCCGGTTAAGCGTTGAGATTTATGCGGATGAACGTGGTTAAAATGCAATTTGCTTGTGTCAAAGTAACAAAAATAATGACAAAATTGTGTCGCTAAAAAGGAAATTGACTTGTGTGACAACTGTGCAACTGATGATTTGTTGTGCCATTTACAGACGTTCGGCTACTGTAAGTGTGTATGCAACATTTGCACTGCAAATAAAGTTGTGAAAATCGTTTCGCGGTAGTAAAACGTAGAAGGAATCGCGAGAGGGGGAAGAAAAAAAACATCTTCATTCGTTTTACATCATTGGCTATTTTCAACATACATTGAAAAGGCAAATCGAGTTTTTTTTTGCCGCGGAAAAATGAAGTGCGAATATTTTGCTGTCTTCAAATAGAGCCATTTTCCGCCACGTCAAACACGTTTTTGATGAGTCAGTAAAAGAATTTAATTCTTGCAAACATTTTCATTAAAATGCACAGCGATAAAAGTTTCTTTTTCAACCTCATCGTTGAGCCATTCCTATTTTATCATACACAAAAAAGCCAAGTCCAAATAAGATGCGACAACGGAAAGGAAAAAAGAAGCAACAACTATTACGGCGCACTATCAATACCGACGACGAATTACGCGAAAATCAATAAAACCGTGCAACTTGTGTGCACTGAATGCATTTCCATGAGGAAACAAATTATGAATTTTTATGACCGCATCGATATAAAAGAAATAGGATAAACCAATGGGAAATACGGTTGGGCCAGTGTTGTTTCGCAGCAATTAAGCGAGTCGAAACAACATTTTCGCTTGCACAATGCATTTGTTTGAATGGGCCTTTAATTGAGAGAGGATTGCTTGTTATAAAAAATTCCCGGCCATTTGTGACAGACAGAGACAGACAGAGACAGAGAGAGAGAGAGGCAAAGAGAGAGAGAGAGATAGACAGCGATCCGATTAAAACATCGGGGCTCGATTGGGATTAATTGTGCTCGCTTTATGGCAATCTAACTTAATTAAAACCAATCAATTAGTCATTTGAGTGTTCATCATGTTGTTATTTTTGCTCATCGGATCTTGTTTGATTGCAACAAAACCGACTTCCAAACTGATTACTGCAAACACATACACACTCACTACACAGCATTGCATCGAAAACAGTGAGTTACATTATGTTCAATATTGTTTGCCGAAGTTTAAGATAAGTAATTTTATTTCACGGTTATGTTCGTAATTAAAACAGGACCGAAAGTCGAATCATTTCATTACCAGATATTTGGCTTCAAGTGCAAATTGAATCAAGGACTTGGATTCGTTAATGAACCAAACAAAATAAGCCCTGCGTCGAAAAAAAACGTGTTGTACACCAATCGGAATGGGAATTTTGTTTCGGATGATCTCACAAAGGAGAGTGCAAATTTCATCGAATGTGATGCAAACAGTATCTCTCACATTGATGTATTTAATTGATCAAATGCCTAGATTAATCAATGCATGGTTCACTTCAGTGGCTGCACATTGATTTTCATTGCAGTTGGTTGTACTTGTTGTGTTGTTTTTTTTTCTGCTTTCGTACAGTTTATACTATTACGATGACGGAATGTTTTTTTTTTCGTCGTTGTTGTTGATATTTTTTGTCATTCATTTCGATACACACACATCGATTTTCGTTTACACCAAATGCTTAATCCATTACGGTACTCACCGTCTATTGAACCGTGAATTCGCCAACAGCCAAACAATAAAATCAAAATTGCACTTTTTAAATTAAATAAACAAACACCAAACATATTTCGATCGACCATTTTTCTTTGCATATATACGCGAGAGACGAGACAGTATTCTTAATTCAATATTCATGTGTATACACAAGTTAAGGAAAACAAGAAATTCACCCACACATACATATACGCACGTCTCGCGTTTTGCCTCATGTCCGTATGTATGTCGGTGGAATCGGTTCATGTTGCGTGCACAAGTCGCATGTGTGCATGTGTGCGTATGTGTTATTTAATTCATTGAAGCGACGACGACGACGACGACAAGCGAAACGTCAAAAACCAGCATATATGTATTCTAACTGGAACCATTCACGCGGTGCGCATTTTCAGTTCAGTGGATACTTACGGTACAAACAACACGCCGTCATTACATACATGCGGTATGCCTTTTATCACGACACACAATTCGGGAATTCGGTTCAATGAAATGAAATGAAATGCCAAATATGCTGGCACATATATCGATATCATTTATTTACTCGAACTTTGACTGAAACAAATAAATAGCCCCTGAAAACAAAATCCCAAAATAAAAGCAACACAACGCTTTTTAGTGTAACTGAATTCACATTTTATTTTTTGCTTAATTTCATCAATGGAAATAAGGATTACGCCTTAGATGACATACGTAAAAATAGAATGCTTATTTCTTAGCAGCAACAGCTACTTTCGATGAACGGCTAAGCACTTTGACGATTTTTTGTTCTTCAATCAAGAAAGCGCGGACGATGCGTTCGCGAACGCATTGATGACACAAAACTCCACCGTAGGTACGAGCGACTGTCTTCTGGCGCTTTGAGATGCGGGAACGTTCCAATGGACGTGTTGGGCGGATACCCTTCAACTTTTCCTTGCATTGACCGCACTTTGGGACATTCTTGCGCTTCTTCACGTATTGATAGACCAAACGGCCACCTGGTGTACGGACACTGGAATTTGGTAAGGAAAAATGAAGGTTGAAATTAGTCAAAGTTTTGAGTTTTGATTGGATGAAAATCTTTTGCGGAAAATATGGAGAGATTCACACTATGGAATGGTTGATGAACCATGATCAATCAATGATGATTGACATCAGCTATTTGCAAGTCATAAGATAGATTGAAACAACAACATTGTTCACTCTTTAAATCCATTGTCAAACTCAAGTACAGAAAACAATCTATCTCGGTTGAGATTGTCCCTTCTCAAATGGTTTAGATTTTTCTAGCATATTTTACCCCCAATCAGTAAACATTGATATGGTTTGTGATTGGTCAACTATTGAATATGCAGCGCGGGCGCATTGTGTTATTGTAACACTCGATGCAATGCCAACGATAGACGTCATACGTTCGGTAAACATGTGTTTTTTCAGTGTTCACAGTTCTGCTTTTTGTTTGTGTATTTTGTGGGAAAATGTCAAAGACCAATACTAGACAACGAACTTGAAGTTTCGTTCGTTTTCTTTCGAATAGAATTTAATTAATCTAGCATATATTCCCCCAGTCGTAAAACACTGACAAGTTTTGGACTGGTCAACTAATTAATATGCCATGGCGTGAGCGCTGTTTGAACTCAGGGTGCTCAGTTCGGATATCAGAACCGCTGGAAAAAGATGTTTGGAACTTTTTTTTCAAAGATTTTTCTCGTCGCAAACCGATTCTTTTAGGCACTTCAACACTTGATCATTTCAAACAAAAATGAGCACGAACACATTTTTCGGATCTATTGAGCCGCGTATCAATTTATTTCAACAGCAACACAACATAACCTCATTCGTTCAAAGCGCATTCACACTTTGGAAACACGTAAACACAACGCTGATTTCCACATCGTTTTTTCCGTTCGCAATAAAACCAATTCCATGTGCATAAAATCCCATAATTTTTCATTCGATTAAAATGTGCTATTTTTTCTGTCATCGAAGACCAGTTGATACTTACATACGCCGTTTGTTTGAGTTTGTGTTGTACGACAATCGTCGTCGGAGTGTCAATCGCTGAACCATTTTTCACACAAATTCTGAAATTACAAAAAAATCACAGGAATTTTTACAAAAATATCATAACACACTCAAAATAGATGGTTTATGGAATCGTTTTGTGTAGAAGATGTGGATTTTTTTCATGGAAAATCGTCGATGAAATTGAATTAATTCGGCGAAACGAAAATTTTATTCACATACCTGTATGAACTCAAAAATGCAAAAGGAAGTGTCACTGACAGCTATCAAGCCATCACAGTGAAAAAATGTTCGTTCATCGGGTTGCCCGATAGGTGCGCGTGAACTGTCACTCTCAAGTGGTGCATCGGTCAACACAAGTGTCTGTGAGATGAGTTTGTTTTGCTTATTTTCTTTTTTTTAGGGCATGAAGTGCATATTTGTCATTAATAATTAGTGAAGAATTTTTTCGAGAGAGATTTTTTCGCAATGACTTCGTTAATTGAGAGTTATGAACAGCAGTATTCGGTACTCACGGCCGAAATAACATCCGAAATTGGCAAACTGAAGCGTATGCCAGCAGGTAAATAGTGACGATGAACATTGCATTGTTTCAAACATATTGTGCGTTATCTCACCGTGGGTCATTTTATTGGGTTTTTTTTACAGACAGTGAAAAACGTGAACAAATACGAGCAATAAATGCAAGCATCGATGAAGGTTTGGAATTGGTAAGTAGTTCAGAATTTCAATTCTGGTTATTATCGGAATTAGTTTTTTTTTATGCAATCGAAATTTCATGCTTTTTTCCTTCAAAATTCTATTGTTTTAGCTGGAGCAAATGGGCTTGGAGATACAAGACGTTGATTCAGCAACGAAAAGCAGTTTTACCTCCCGTTTGAATTGCTATCAAGCCGAATTGAAGCGGCTCACTCAGGAATTTCAAAATGCAAAAAATGAGACACAAATTCAAATGTACGATTCGTCCGACTTTGATGAACTAACCACAAGTGGTATAAGCAGTGGACAACAAAGGCGTTTGCTGGACAATTCAGAGCGTATCGAACGGACGGGCAATCGATTGACAGAGGGATACAAAACGATATTGGAAACGGAAAGTATTGGTGCAAGCATATTACAAGACTTATCATCACAACGGGAAACATTGAAAACATCACGTGCGAGGTTGCGAGAAGCCAATGAAGACTTGCGTCAATCGTCTCGAATCATGAATTCGATGATAATGCGATCGTTACGAGAACGTGCTGTTTTGTTTGGTGTTATAACTATCTTTGTTGTGGTGGTCATTTCCACATTCTACTATGCCGTTACCCATTAAATCGTTCGGTTCAGCGGCACAATTGGTCATTCCATGGATTCTAAATCAAACACGGTTTTTCCCCATAAACCAAATATATGATATACATATTTAACTTTTAACTCTGAGTACTTGTTTAATCATCATCAATTAATCTATTTTATCGTGTTGTTTTGAAAAGACTATTTTATTGTGTAAGCCAAAGCATTGTGAAATAAAGTCCAAGGCAAAATTGCAATTAAATTTTGTGTAGTTTTATATTTCTAAATAAACATCTTAAACTTATTTACAGAACAAGTGATCGCAAGTGGGAACATTTTATTTCTCTCCTAATGTTGACTCCATTGAATTGACTTAATGTCGATGCCTTCTTGAGACATTTCCCAAAGCGGTGACATTTCACGCAAACGTTGAACGTGTCGTATACACTTTTGTGCCGTGTATTCGACTTCTTCTTGTGTCGTGAAGCGACCGATGCCGAATCTGTAAAAAAAATGATGCCAATGGTTAGAATAGAACATTTCGTGAGTTTTTTTTACGGGACAAACCTAATTGAACTGTGTGCCAAGTCTTCGTCAGCTCCAATTGCCCGGAGTACATACGATGGTTCCAATGATGCTGATGTACAGGCTGAACCGCTGGACAAAGCGACATCTTTTAGTGCCATTAGAAGCGATTCGCCTTCCACAAAAGCAAATGACAAGTTTACACAACCTGGATATGTTTCAATTGGATCGCCATTTCTGATGACCTGTGGCAAGGCTCTATTGATTCGTTCGATCAGGATATTCGATAGATATTCGATCCATTTGTGATCATAGGTCATCTCCTTGAGTGCAATATCGGTAGCTGCACCAATTCCAACACACCTGAAAAGAGGACGAAAATTGTGTCATTGTTAAAATCATTGCATTCCATCAAAACAATCGTAAAGAATAAGTTTCTCTCACAAAACACTTGAAAAACACTCACAATGGCGTCGGTACTGTTCCACTCCTCAAACCACGCTCTTGTCCACCACCACTTTGTAGTGCTTCAACGCGAACACGAGGTCTGCGACGAACAAACAGCGCGCCAATACCTTTTGGACCATAGAGTTTGTGGCCAGATATTGACATCAAACTAATGTTCGATTCGTTTACATTGATTGGAATTTTGCCAACGGCTTGAGCGGCGTCAGTGTGAAAGAAAACATTTTTCGATTTGCATAGATCTCCAATGGCTGAAATTGGCTGCTTCACACCAATTTCATTGTTCACTGTCATTATCGAGACGAGCGATGTGTCTGGTGTGATGGCTTTCTCTAATTCCTCTAATCGAATGATTCCGTTTGTCTGCACAGGTAAATAGGTCACACGGAATCCTTCCGCTTCAAGGGCACGACAGGAATCCAATACGCATTTGTGCTCGGTTTGAGTTGTAATGACATGTTTCTTCTTTTCGCCGTAGAATCTGTGGGTGGATTTGAAGTTTAGTAGGTATTAAAATTGGCTTTTAGAATGGGAAACTTTTTTTGACAAGGGGAAAATATCTATGAAAAGTTCATACATATTTCATTCAAAAATGTTCAAAAATGTTCAAAAGCGTCAGATTTAAAATCAAAACTTCAACTTGTTTGTCACGTATAATTAATCTTCATTCAGAAAATTAGCAAATTGTCACTACTCCACAAAAATACCCCATTCACCATGTAAAACTGCTCGATTTCAAAACAAATCCCAAGTATGACTTTACGGCACCAGTTCATGTGCTAAAAAGGAACAAAAATAAATCCTGGTACAAATCCCTTACCTGGCAACACCCTTAACAGCAATATTATTCGATTCCGTAGCGCCTGACGTGAAAATAATCTCTTTTGGATCGGCTCCAATCAAAGTAGCCACTTGTTCACGAGCTGTTTCGACTGCTTTTTCTGACTCCCAACCGTATTGATGTGTGCGTGAGTGTGGATTCCCGTAGTAGTTCGTGAGATACGGTAGCATTGCATCCAATACTCTTGGGTCCTGTACAATTCAGATCATAAACCATGTAATCAATTCCAATGTTTATTGTCATAAATTCGTAAAAATGCTTACAAGTGGTGTGGTTGCCTGTGCATCCAAATATAATGGCCTGCCATCGATAGCCTCGTCACTGATTGCGAATTTGGTTTTTTGCTCTGAAAATCATATTGAACAAAGTTAAAGTTGAATCCTAACCTCCTTGCTCAATCAATGCATGTTTATAATTACCGTCGCCATAATTACGTCTCAATTGCGTAATTATCCGCAATTGATTTGATGTTGCATTTGATTGACCATTTCGAATGCCATGGCCAATAATTCGTGTGTATAGCCTTAACATAATTGCGCGACCGAATTGCCTCACTTTTTCAAAGAGATAAAAACACAAATACTCGATGTCGCCTATTTGCACGAAGTCTTATACACTGAACTAAACTACGCGATTAGAGCATGATCAAAACATTGACATACGATGGATTCGTTTAATCCACACAATTGACAGTGTGTTTGTCATTTTTCCACAGCACCAACACAACAGCAAAAAGAGAGTCTAACAAGAGCGAGAACTGTCATGCATTTCGCCTCGCTATCACAGTATTGTGTTGTTGTTGATTCCCCTCAACATAAAAAAAAACGTATCACCTTATTTACGCTTGTTCCGCCTCAATGAAAATAACAATGCACTTTCTTTGAGTGCAGTTTTGTTGTGCACATTCTACGCGCAAATACGGCGATACAACGAAACCGAAGGAAAACACAAGCAGTAACGCTAAGCAATTGTTATAATTCAATTAGAAACGGCATGAACAAAAGAAATTTGATACGGAAGTGCGAATGTCAGTTTTTGCTGGTGTTCTGTTGTATCTAACAGTGATTCACCACAATTACTCACTCCCAATTGAAAGGAAAAGTACATACAAAAAGTCATAAATTGGACACCACACAAAACAACAAACAACATCGAGATAAATTTTTGAAGAAAAAGAAAAAAACAATTGGCTGTCAAATGTGATTCATTTGTGATAAATACATGAGTTACATTCTCTTTCATCATTGTTGCTATTTTATGATCGGTGAAGAAAATCAGAAAGAAGACGAGTATTAACATAACAAGTTTTTGTGGTACCAAGTGTATCGCATCAATATAATTGAGTTCATTAAACTGATTTACTGCTGTGGTTTCTCTTTCAATTCAGTGTACAGTGTTTTGCACAAATCACGACCAATAAGCCAGAGCGGAGGCTTTTACACACTTAAAAATTAATTCAATTAGATTTTCCAGCACGACCAATCAACTAAATATACAATCGATATGCGAGCTGCAATGACACGTCGATCGCTTAGTGCATCGGAAGCCATTGATGAAGTTGATAGCCCAGTCGATGGCCTAGAAGATGGATCATTGTCAATTCCATCACAAACAACGGGCAACGTAACAGGTATTTACCGCATTCACACTCATACTCACCATGTGCACGTAATTGTTCATTGCCATTCATTTATATTTGATTTAGATGTGTGGCGTCGAACAACAGCAATAACTCGGCGCCCATTACCGCAGGATGGTTCAATTATAGTTCGTTTTGAAATTCCGTTTGCACATGTGATGCCGCCGCCGAATGAAAATGAAAATTCGACCATTAAAAAGTACGTGGTATACGATTTAAACATTCGTCAAGATTCTAACAGAATAACCGATGCCAATCCAGTGACTATTGAGCGCCGATACACAGATTTTCTGAAACTGTACGATGGCTTGCGCACTGAATATTCAGCCGCGATGAATACAATCCCATTCCCGAAGAAAGCGTTTCTCGGAAATTTCTCGAGTGCTTTAATAGCCGAACGAAGTGCCGCATTCGAAGCATTATTGGATCACATTATGAGCGTGAGCGATTTACGTGAATCGCCGACGTTTTTAGAATTTTTAAGAGATATTGAATTGACCAAGGCGTGCCGTTTATTGGACGAACGTCGCAATGAATTGGCAATACCCATTTTAGAAGATTGTTTTCGATTGTTGAACAAAATATTCATGGATCGTTCGAAATCGGTGCTTTTATTGCTGTGTCGTTTGGTGGCTGCTTGTACAACATCGCCCGTTCCGCATCCATCGGCTGAAAAATGGGCTGAATTGGCTTTGAGACGATACGACTCGGTTTCCGATGCCGATTTACTCACATTGTATATTCCGTTGCTGAATACTTGCGTCCATTTATGGTGGCAACGTGGACGCGACAACCAATATCTTCAAGATCGACTCAAAGCCATGGAGTGCAAGGGAATTCCAGTGAAAAATGGCAAAACATTGACACAAGCCATACACGCTCTAGACCCACGCACCGAAACTGTCTAAGCATATCACATGTGTGTCACAATCGTCTCTATTTGTACTAATATTTATCACCAGTGAAGCCTACTCTTCATTTGATCTATTTTTTTATCTCGATTCGTATTCTATCGATATTATTGTTGTTTTTTTCACTTTCATTCGTTTGTATCAATGTTAATTGTCGTTTAACATTTGCCACTATTTTCACCCTAAATCTTTAGTTTCTTTATGATTTATTTGTAGCATTCAATACTCTACCATAAATGAAACAAAATTACGTCGAAATTTTCTCAACACATTTTTTATTGTCTACACGATAACTCTATTTTATACGTACAAACGTACATATATTTACATTGTACACGTACTATCGGTATGAAGAAAAAAAAATAAAGCATTTGTATAGATATTCGAATATGCATTTTGTTTGCTTGTTGTGCCTCATATGCGTATTCCAAAGGCAGCTTGAAATTTTTATATAAAGAATGACCTTGACAAGGTTCAGCTCATTCTTAGAATATATGTATACTTGATATAATACTGGACGCCGAGAGAAATATTGTCAACATTTCAAACGTATGAGACGAGTCACATTTCTGTGAATGACCTACTCCACAATGGAATTTCATTTGAGACATTTATTCGTTTCCATGAATATTTCTTCGTTTGAATACAACATTAACATTGCTTATGTTGCGGTTGCGGTCATGTAATTTTATGAATAAATTTGTCGTAATGTGAACTTTCGCTACTTGGTCAAGGGATTGCAAATAAAATCGACAACATTCGACTAAAATAGACGTTAACGCAGCTGAAAAGGTTTGTAATGTTAATTAAAACAACATATATTTTTTCACCTTGCTTGAACTGGATTCTTTCGAGAACATTGGGCATTTGGTTATGAAAATTCAAAGCTAAGTTACATCTAGAAATTGGATTTTTAATATGAATTTCGTACGTTTCGATCGAGCTTGGTTCCGAAGGTTCCTATAAGAAATAAATGGTTCCATACCTTCAATCGTATGAATAAATGATTCAATGGCATTTGAAGACAACACAATACCTATTCTTATTTTCGGACGACATGAATTGAATTGGGCATTCAATTGTATGCGACAAAATTCCTCAACATTTCCTTCATTACACACACTTTTGATTAATGCTACGTTTTCTGGATCATTTTCGATTAATTGGAAATCAGGTGATTTGTTCAATGATAAAGATACGATTATTTTGATATTATCACCATCTGATTCACGAAAAAACAATGTTGAACATAAAATTTAATGTATGGATTGTATGCGCTTCACGCACAGAGACGCGTTAATTTGAGCATTTGCTGTGACATCAGCTAAATCGCTGCTACTTCAATTGAAGACAGCTCCACCGTTTGCCTTGAAATACATTTTATTGTTCATGGCACGTACTCACTTCGAAGCTACTGAATTGCTAATCGACTACCTCCAAAAATATTTTTCACCGGACATTCAGTAGCCCCAAAGAGAAAAAAAATTGTATAAAAAGTCGACGCTGTTCTGAGGATGGTATCAGTTTTCGTTTATCGCTCAAACAAACTAAACAACAAACCAACTATCAACATGTTCAAAGTTGTAAGTGAAGTTTCTTATTTGGAATAAAAACAAAATATTGAGTGGAGAATGTCAAGTAGTGCAGATTTTTGTGTGGATAAAATAAAAGCATTGAAGTTGCTGCACTGTTGCAGTGTTGCCTATTGTGTTCAAGAAAGGGATTTTTTAGTTAAGCATGACAAGGCTTGGCATCATATCAGAACAATGGCTAATTAATTTTGATTTCTTTCGGCAGATCGCTTTCGTCTTCATGCTTATCGCTTGCGCCTGCGCCAAGCCAAAGCCAGATATATTTTACAGTTCACCAGTTGTGACGGCTCCATTGGCTGCCAGTGTCTATAGCCGTGAGTTGCATTTTGATTTTGTCTTGCCTGCATTTTAAGTATCTTATGATGATATTAACTCACTTTTGAATACTTTTCCCATTACAGCATATGCATATGGCGCATACAGTGCTTATCCATCATACTACTCGGCCTACTCCCCATACTATGCATCAGCATACTCAGCATACGCTTCACCATACATCTTGTAAATCATATCACAGTGATTTCCAATAGTTGTACTACATTTGCTGATAGAATCAAATACTCTTTCCCGGCCCAAAACGAATCTAAATCAACGTTTTATTTTCAATTTGTAACCATTTGTGTGAAGAAAATCCAATAGCTGAAAATAAAATGCAAACATTTTTCTACTGAAACAAAATCGTTTTTTCTTTCTTACTTTTTCAAGTCTTAGAGAAAAATGCCAAAAATTCTCTTCTGCATAACTTTATCTGTGTATTTGGTAACTGTTGAGGTATAACAATAGATTAACGTATGATTATTAAATGGTTTTGCGGTTGTTGGTTGTGCTGCGGTTGATTGTATGGTGGTGAATGAGTGTGTGATACATTTGGCGGTGGTTCCAAAAACTCGTTTACATTTGGTGGATTTTCTTCGGGAAAGAAACGACTTGGTTCTTGATCAAATTCGGGAGGCGGTGATGATTGTGAGTCTGGTGAATGCGTATGATTCGGAGGGAGTCGAATAGCAAACACATTTGGATATCGTGGATCGGGTCTGTATATCATATCCGGGTACAGTGCACGCATAAAATTGATGAAAGAACCGGCATCAAATGGCGTGTGTGGCGAGTAATTCGGTGGTGCGTAATTCTGCGGAAAGTAATTCGGTGTAAATGGTTGTGGAAATCCATTTGGTCGATGCTCGTGCGGATAATTTGGATGTGAAGTGAATGGATTAATATTAAATGGATTGAATGAATTCGGACGCGGATAGTTTGGCTCTTGTCCAAATGGTGGTCTAACGTTGAATAAATTCAAAAGATCGCGTGGAACAAGAACGCGTAAGCCCAAAATTGGTGACTGTATCGGTATGAGATTATTGTTTGGCGAAGAACGCTGTGATCGATATCCATAGGATCTTTGAGGCCCGAACGAAGGTGTACGCCACGATGTGAATGGGAAAAATGTTCCCGTAGCAAAAGGCAACATCGAAAGCAGAAATATTAGCTGTAATAGAAAGAATGGGTTTGAAAAGAGTGAATACAATTTGAAGAATTCATATTGAAACCAAACGGAATGTAAATAATGAAGTTCAAGAATTCTTTCAACAACAAAAGTCAAAATAAGCGTGAGAAAAATTGTGTTATTGAAAATGCAATGAGAAACAAGATAACAAATACCACTTGCTTGTTTTTTTATACGCTTTTATCTTTGAGATTAGTTCCATAAATCGAACCTTCTTCATCACAGTATCGCATATTTACATACACATAAAAATTGATTGATTTCACACATTTGGTAATAGAAGAATAGAGCACGTAAAAAAAGAACTACGCAAATCGTATTTTATTCATTTTGCAGCTATACAATGGGTTGTACAATAAGGTCGCGCCATGCTATGCATCGTAATTAGATCGCTGCGGAATTGCATATAAACGTGAATGTTTGCTAACAAGTCTCGATCTGAAATACATGATACAGTTACACCATATATAACTTAATTATGCGTTGCCGATTTAACGTAAAACAAAGCAAAGTGTTGCATTGAGCCGATTGAAAATATATCAAATAAATCCGCGTGAGATGGAAATGAATGAATGAATGTGTAGTATTTTTGAATGTTGGGTGAATTTCTGCCAAATGCACTGAAAACGATCGTTTCGATGTTTGAACTGAGTCGTATCCAGTTCGGGTACATCACACATCTTCTTATTTACATACAAAGACAATTGAATGTTTCACTATGTGCACTGAATTATTCATGCTTTATTCAAACATGTGCCGATTTTGGCTCAAAAACATCGAACTGAATCTTGAAACTGATAACTTCTTTCGTTTTCATTATTTACGTTTGAATTCTGACCAAAAAAACATTTTCAATATTTATTACCATTTGCCGGATGATATCCATAATTTAGTGTATATGTCGTTGTATTTTTTCAAGAGAAACACACTGATCGTATCTGTACACTTTCCACTTATGGCAAAATAAAACAGCTCTTATCGACCAACACTTCGAATTCCTAATTTCGAATGTTCAAATAAATTATTTTGTTTTTATTTTTCAAATAATTGTTCGAAATGTACAAAACATCTCCTGAACAATAACTCGTTTGCCACACTTGGCTTGCTTCAATGCTCAACCGCCTCCAAACCTTTGCGCTTCAATCCAAAACCGAAATAAAAGACTAAAAACGGTTGCACTTTACTTTTATACGTAGAAAGAAATCCAAGTTACTTCCTCCTGCAATTGTAATTGTAGCTCTTGGCAATTTCAACAACAATAACAACAATTAACCAGAGCAGCGAATTTTCTCGCGGTATTTACCATAAAAAAAAACCAGAATAATTAAGATAAAGTGCAATACGAATCGCACCTACGCATTAATTTTATTTTAAGCAATTTAAGACCATTCTATTCAACCGCGGTGTATTCCGTAATTCGTATGTGTGTGTATATTTTGGTTCCATTTCATGATTCAATTTTAAAATCTCAATTAAATAATTTTAATTAAAGTGAAATCAAAAAGCTAGGGGGAAAAAATGCAACGCACCAATTTCAAATCGATTTCATTTGTTGTAATGTATGCCATTTCATACGTCTGAAGATTATTTCAGAATAATATAAATCAATCAGCATAGACACAATCTGTTTGAAATGGTATTTTTCAACTTTATTTATCTTTTTCGAGTGATCTTTTGTTTTTAATGCAGTGAGAATTTTTTTCGCTCTTTATAAGGCATTCAAATGATACGTTTTAGTACAAGTTTATCAATTTACAATGATCCAATTTTGGGAACATTGAATTTAGTTGCAATTTCATCCAAATTGGCTAGTTGACTTTCGTGGTAACGAATACCACCTTCTTTATCAACTTTTACCATGTGCGCGTGCTCCGGATCGCCTGGCACCAAAACTGGCTTTTCTTCATCCGCCTAAAACATACACAGAGGCGTTATGGTCAATTTTCTTCCAAATAATTTCGTTCATTATTTGTAAATGGTTATTATCATAATAATCATGATTATTGCAAATAATAAATTAATCGTTAATGATAGTCTAAATGTCCGTCTTACAGGTGGCAAATTCCGAAGAATTCCATTAAATTCGGTCATGCGTGTTTCGAAGCCTGGAGCAAAACAGTTTGGATCGACTGCAATAAACACTTGTCCAAGATTTGCTTCTTCATGGCTTGACCCATCTAGTGTCCATCTTCTTACGTTTGTTGCGAAGCTGGCTCCCGATGAAACACCCGTTAGTACATCGACAACAGCGCTTAGGCCGTAACCTTTTGAAAAGATAAGGGGAATTAGGTTTAATATTGACTTAATCTGGGAACACATTTCATAATTTATAATTTGAATGAGACTGATAACAAGTATTGATTTCATCATATCAAATCATCCATTTTAAATTGCCAAAATTACCTTTATATCCCGATGTAACCTCCATACCACCCAATGGCAAGAGTAAACTAGCGTCAAAAGCTTCAGCTGCGTCAGTGGTTTGATTGCCATTTTTGTCCAAAGCCCATCCCAGTGGAATTGGCGCTTGTTTGCGGCGTTGTACTTCAATCTTTCCAATAGCAACGGACGTTGTTGCCATGTCTTTGTGTGAAAATGTTAACAAAAATCAGTTAACAATTTATTTTTCAAACTAAAAAACCTACTGAGTGACTGAATTTTTTTTAATTGACCAGCATCCAAGTATAGTAACCACCTATCAGAATATACCCTAAAATCTGTAAAAATAATCATACCCAAGACAAGACTATCTCCATTTGTCGCTGGTGCTGCTAAACTCAGCGGATTCGTTCCCAATGCGGCGGATTTACTACGAGTTGGACATAACACCGGAGATGTATTTGTCATACTTATTCCGATTAATCCGTGCTCTTGAGCATAAATTGAGTGCCATCCAGCGATACCTTCATTTTTCGTGTATATAAACAATGAGTTATTTTTTTACTTTGGAGTTTTCAGATGATTTTTTTTTTGTTTGTGAACAACGAAAAAGATAAGATAAGGTTTGAGATAACATATCGCATAAAATTTTACCGTAATGATTTGAGTGATTTGCGCAAACCCATCCGACACCAACATTTTTCGCTTTTTTAATTGCCAAATCCATGCAGTATCTAACATTAAGAAAATTGGAATAAAAATGAATGTTTTACATTGCTTGTTGAATTCAATGTTCAATACTTACCGGCCGACCACTGCACCAAGCCCATTATTACCATTGACCCAAGCCGTTGCAGGCGATTCCTTGCGTGCAGAAAAATCGTCATTTTAATTTAAATTATTTAAATAAGGTAAAAAAAATTTCTTTGTCAACTTACTTTGATTGTGGTTGGCACAGCTGCCCCATCCATAGTACCAGTCTGGATGTCGTTCAAATACATTTCAAGTCGATTCATTCCATGGCTAAAGTGTCCACGATAGTCCGCAGCAACCAATAAATCAGCCATTAATTTAGCATGACTTACTGGAACTTTCAACGATTGAAAGCAGTCCACAATGAATCTTTGTGCCTCGGCAATTGGAATGATAGCCCGGTTTAAATTAGCTACATTAAAATTTTATGAACATAATGAAAATTCTAATAATGACATACGGTATAAAGTGTATTTGAGACACGATTTGTTTTCTTTTTGCTGTCAGAAATGATCACTGATCGTGATCAGGTTTTATTTAAATCGAGTTACTTAATTTTCAGAGTTAATATTATTATCATTTTTGTAACATTTAAAATTTACCCATTGTAGACGTTGCTGAAAAACACCGATAACTTGATAAAACGTAAACGTTCTGTTTGCAAATATAACAAGTGACTGACGATTAAAAAGTGAAATGAAAAAATCGCGTTGGAATATTTAAATTCAGTTGACATTTTGCGTATTCTATACAGTACCGTGCAAAAGTTTTGTAGCGAAACACATTTTTCATATCGAACGCCGTAATTCTCAGCATTGCCATATATGCTAATGAATTTTCCAGCCAAATTCATTCGCTTGTACATCGTTTAATGTTTCAAATGTCAAAGTTATAGAAAAAAAAGTGCCCACTATTTTCAGGAATCTTTAGGAATGTAAATTTTCACTTTTGTTACAATTTCAGGTTTGGAATATGAAGTTTATTGAATGATTGTTCTGTATTTGTACAATTTATCGTGTGTAATAACGGTAGTAATCATGTGCTTGGGGGCGAAACACCGATGGAAAATAGTGCTATTTCGTTCTTAATTAGCAAAATTGGCAGATATCAAAGAAAACCTTAGACTTATTTCTATGTGTATTAAATTGTGACAAAAACAATACAACACAATTAATAGCTTAAAAAAACAAAATTCAACAGTACAAAAAATTTCAAAATCACGTTTGAATTCAATTTGAATTCAATCTAAAAATAAAACAAAAACTTCATTTCTGTTCATTTAATGTTAGTCGTAATATAAAAACGTAAACAACATGTTAGCTGACACAACAACATGTGTTCTTATTACGTTGGCACAACTGTCAAAGTGACACTAGAACAATAAAAAACGTTGAAAGAACATTTAGCGCAATTATCAAAACAGTGTAGAATAAGGAGAAAACCATAAAAGCTATTGCGCAACAGTTGAAATGGAATGAAATAAGCAGTATGACCCTAGATCATGTGACCAAGGCATATTTGTAAATAATTCCATATGCTTCTTTATGAGTTGTGACCATAACTGATCATGTTAGTCTATACCAATTGGTCATTTTCATGCTTCGGCCTTTATTATTCAGATGAATTTGTGAATTCTATTTATCAACAGCTTCAAACTTTCCTGTCATACCCAAACTTTTGCACGGTACTGTAAATGACACACAGTGTAAATGATGTCATGAATATACCATTAAATTTAATTCAAATCTATTGATAGTATTCGTGCTGATAAAAGACCTTAAATGTGTGTTACCGACTCAAGTGCGATTGAAACATTCAGTGTTTGAATGTAACATTCAGTAGAATCGCAAGAATATGTGATGAAAGAGAATGAATATTAGTGTATGTGTATTGGTGAATAGACTTAAGTGAACACTTGAATTTACTCATCAATACATGCGCATTGTTGCCCATTCACTTTCCTCGCAAATTCGTTTGTTGAACTTACTACGTACTTATTCTACTGAACGTGACATCCAAACACTAGATGCGTCTTGGGTGAGAGAGAATATAGTAAACAACATAAAAATTGCGATGAGTTCTATTTTTCAGAACAAATCATTAAAATGAGCGAAATGTCGATTAATAGCTAAAATGTTCGTTAGTCAAGTAATGTTTAAAATTTTATTTGCAGCTTCTCCTAATTTGTGGGAATGTCCTTCGTTATGGATTTAATTTGAGCATTCGCATTGTGTTTTGACGCACTTATTTTTGTATTCTCCATGTCTGAGCCAATGAAATATTAATTAATGCCAATTTTGTGAAAATAATGGTTGTATCTGAACAATTAAACGTCAATTTGCCTATAATTTTGTACAACAGAAAAGTTCATTTTACATCGTTTGAACGCTTTATTGTTATTTTCGTTTGTAAAAGCAAGTAATACAATTGGAGACTATTTTCATGGATAGAATGTATCCATTTACGTGGATCCTATTTTGAAAACATTGAATTTTACTGCAATATCATCGAAATTGATTATTTGGCTGTCGTGATATCGAATGCCATCATCCTTATCAACTTTCTTCAAGTGTTTGCGCTTCGGATCGCCTGGAACCAAAACTGGCTTTTCTTCATCCACCTAAAATGTGCACAAACCATAAAACATTTTCTTTCATTATTAAATATTTTTTTTGTGTATATTCGAGCCGGTGTGACCAAATCCTTCCCTCAGAATACTTCAGGAATGAAGCGAAACATGGATTTTATCTACGAATAAAGAGCAAGAACGTAAGATTTTGAACCAAAGAGAAACAAAGTGTATCATAACAAATCAAGTTACAGTTTAAGACCAAAACTTGTTTTGTGTCACTTTGGTTTTCAAGTTATCGTTGATCTCGAGGAACATTTTTTGTGCATATCGCATTGCAGTATTACTGCGTAAAATACACGCACGGCGTTTAGAATCATTGCCAACTTCATACTGTTAAGACTATAAAAAACGCCAAAGAGTCGATCTCTAATTTCTGTTTATAACTATTTTTTTCGGTTGATAAGGACGATTAATACTTTCTTTGTGATGACAAAGAATTTTTTTGGTTCAAATGTAGATAAATTATCTAATACCAAGTAAGCTGGATTTTTTTCTAAGCAGGTATGGATTCCAGGCGGTAATGTACCCATCACACAAAATTTTGTATTAATATACGATTCGTGATCATGATATTGAACATATTTAGCATTTGTTATATGTTTCACTCATGTGCATTTCTTACACGTGATGCTGATGCGATGACTCATACTTTGAAGAACCAATTGTTTCACACTTCATAAATTATTCTTTAACAGAATCGCGAGCATTTTAACACTATTAGAACTGCGCCAGAATTGCTTCAAAATTTACACATTTTATGGCTGAAACCATTTGAAACCTAGCAAAAAGCGACTCATGACAATGATGGAGTCAAGAGCCGACTAACTGCTTTCAACTTCAATTAGATAAAGTAAGATTTAGCTTCTTCTTTTTTAATTTAATAATTTTCTAGTTTACTTTGGCAAGTTGATTTTTAGTTATAATTACAACGGTAATTGATAATTTAGTTTAGTTTAGCCTCCTTATGAATAAGATTCAAAAATAAGGAACAATCCTTTGGGATTTGTTTAGAAATATTTTTGAATGCAATAGAATATTTGTATTTCAATTTGTGTAAGTTTGTTTCCAATTGATTTTGATTCCTATCAAAAATCTACCAACTTTAGTTAATTATAGGCAACAACGGGACGAAAAATCCAAGAACTTCTTCTATATCAAAGCTATTTTCATAAAAAATGATTGTAATCTTGAAAGAATATGTTTATCTAAAAAAAAAGAAGAAGCGGAAGTGTGAGTTTGGACTTTATTTGGAATATTTATCATACTATTTCTAGTTTATTTGGTACTTTAATCCATGATATGGACTCCGGAATGTGGTCAAAAACAGGACACAATTGACATCATATTTTTTGTGAAGTGCTACACTAGAAAGAACCTCGAACATTGTCATTGTCAATGGGACAATTCTCGGATGACTCATCGATAATTATTGTTTACTTTCTTTTCAGAATATAATCGAGCATAAACACACACACAAATCGTATATTACAATGCCCCAAACGTCCATTCAAACAGTAATGTAAGTCAGTTGGAGATTATGCTTATGAGTCAGTTGATACTTTAAAGTGATAGCAAATAGTACTGAAACACCCACCGATAAAAATAGTCATAAGAAATTCGGCGAACCATTTTGGATGGCTCAGTTGTAAATCTTTGCTCGCAGGTTTCGGTTCATTCGCTTATCCTTGTGTTCAATAAAACTATGTTATAACGTTATATATTCATAAGTCAAAGAAAAACCGTCATATGGTTTCTTAGCGTTTTTCTTTCGTGCCTTCTCGCTCTTACATCTGCCATTTTCCATTTGGAATCATATGATACTACGCTCACCACTCAACTGTTTGCCGTGGTTCATTAAATCAGCACACATATAGATAGCATCTTTATTCTTCACAAAGCAATTTGTTGCGTAGCACAAGCACAAAGAAACTTTTCTGAAGAACCCATTAAAAACAACAATGCGAAATCGTTGATGATAAAGTACCGACAACCCGTGATAAGATTTGTGATTTTATGAAATAATTTAGGTGTTTTGATTAATTTCAAGAATTCAATGTATTTCAAAGTGTCAAAATGCCTTCAAGTATTCATTTCATACCAAAAGATGTAATCAGTTTATTGCTAATTGGATTGATAATTTTGAATCGTGTTATTTCCAAGATTCGATCAATATAACTGATGGAACGCACGAACCAGATGGCACAATAAAATTCAACAATATATCATTCTCCATGGATCAATATGCCAAAAATGATTATTTCCATATTAGCGAAGCGGTACGTGTTTTGTCGCCATCGTATTTGCGTGGATGTCCATGTAAATTCAAACCTTGTATTCGGCTTTGTTGTTCTATTGGGAAAATTTGGGATCGAAAGAGTAGCAGGAAAATCGGAGAAGTGTTTCCATGTAGAAATGATGAAGTGACCAACCGCTTGGAAGGTAAAATCATTGATGAAAATAACGGAGTCAAAACGGTTAAACTGAGTGAAATATTTTCATATGTAATACCCATGATGCCCAGTTTAAACTATTATGTTGTGAAAACATATCAAATAACACAAGTAAAACTTAATTAAACTCCAATAATCGCAATATTTTGTTAGCATACCTACTTTTAGACTGGGGAAATCATCGCAGAGGATCAGTTGTATAATCATCGAAAATATTGTCTGCTTGCTAAAGCAGACACATTCACCAACAACATTGAACTTACCGCTCTTGTAACAAACAAAAAAAAAGATTCAATCGAAGCTACTGTTTGTGCTATAGGTATAGAATCTCGTATTTATTTACGATTGGAACTGAATACCACGCACATAACTATAACCCTTGTCTCGATTCTTACCAAATAGGAACGACTCTATTGGTGATGTTTATATCCATCACTATATCCATCTATATTTGTATACCCGAGCTACGTAGTTTACATGGCATGTGTTTTAGGGCGCTGCTCAGTGTACGCTATTTTGGAAAATTAATAGCACCACTAGCTTGGATTATGTGGATCAATGAAAAAAAATGTGCAAACCTTTTGCAGCGATTTATATTGCATCCACACAAATCAGAAAATCTATGTAGTTGGAGATGTTGGGAATTGTCGAAAAATCAATAAAATCACCAAAATTAGACTCATTTTCATAGAAATTATCGTATGTTTCGGCTTGACTTCGCTTTATTTTCAATTCTTAAAATTGTTCATTAATTTTTATAACGATTCATCAAAAAAATCACATTTGGTGGATACAAGTGGGCAAAATGTCCGAAAAATTCTAAATTTTTTCAGTTTTTCGACCATAACTCGCGAGGAATACATTTTTTTCGCTCACTCTCTTCTTAAAAATTATAGCCAAAAAAAATTTAATAACTCTTCAGAACACATCAACTCGAAAAAACCACATCCAGTCCACTTTATTGGCTGAAAATCAATTTTGGCTACCAAACAACATTTTTGAGCATTTTTTGAATTCTTATAACTCCTCAATTGATCAAAATAGAGCAATGGAGTCTGGAACAACTTTGTAGTACTGCTCAAGAGCTTTGCAGGCCAAGTTCTAAAAGTACTAAAACAGTACTAAAAATGTACTAAAATGATTTTAGGCATTCGATCTTTATAACTTTAAATTTAAGTTTATTAGGTTAAATATACGCAATTTTATCTCTATACATATAAAAGTGGACGCGTTTGCTTTGCTTTGCCAAACACCAACGACTGTTCTGATCAAGTAAGGAGTTGCATGGCAGGTTTAAGTCAACACAAAACGGCAAATGAGGCACACAATCAAGTTGTTCAAGCGTGAAATAAATACAATAAAAAATATTCTTCAAAAGGACATGTGTGCCCACTTCACAACGTTCCAAAACATGGTTGATATGAAGAATTGGAGGTTTTTTCCACAAAAATTATTTTTATCTGCTTTTAGTCCCTGCTCTTTTTTTATTGGGGATTGAATTCATTTCCTTAATTATTATAAATGACACCATTAATTAATTTATTATCAAGTGATATTTGGAGATTAATTACGTTTCGTATTATATAAAAATGATGCATGGCTGAAAGCATACCAGATCTTTAGTCATGCATATCCTGATTGGCATCGATAAAATGGTTGATGAATTTTTTTCATCCGTAAGTCACAGGCATTACGATATTTTTATATAATTTTGAATGATACGCTTCCGTCATTTATTATTTTTGGATGAGAATAACTTATTCATTTTGAAATGCGTTATCAGTGGAACCGGCTAAACGCTCGTCAGTTGCGGACCTATAGCAAAAAAAAAATGCTGAAGAAACGATTTCTTGATCGCCCGCTGTGATGTAATTTTCTTGCTATAAATTGTTCGAAACCGTTAGAAGTTTAGCCAGTTTATCGGTTACATCGCATCATTTCTGGGAAGTAATATAAAGCATAAATTAAGTAGGGCAAACCAGTAACATGAAACATAAATGTAACAAATAGGCTAGACACATATTAATTTTACATGCCGTCGTCTACAAAATCAACAGCTTTATCATTATGACATCACTTACATTAAATTACCGAATATATCAATCTTACAATTTATAAAAGATATTTGCGCGTAAATTTATCTCATTGATGGACCATATATTTGAAAAATGAAATAAAATATTTAAAAAAAAATGAAAATGGTTTTGTATTTACTCGGATTATTGATGCTATTTCAATTGCTGCCCACAGCATAATATTTGGAAGAGAATTTCATTCAAAAATAGAGAAGATAAGTCAATCTCAACATAGACACTTGAGATTTGCGCCGAAATTCATTATTTATGCAAACGAATTATTCAGACCAAATATAAATAGATGCGTCAAATTCAACATTAATTTTTTTATTGCTTTTATCCATTTTTCATTTTCGCGTCTACCAATCCATCCATTTTTTTTTCGGACAATATCCCGCATAAATGCCATAAAACCGTTTACACGATAGCGTTTACTAATAGTTCGTATGGTAATGGCTCCAAGTGGAAAGAGTGGTGAACGCCGTCAATAAAACGTGTTAGTGACTTCATTGTTTTTTTTTTCTTTTTTAGGATCCAAAACTATGGAGTCAAATATATATAAAGTCAGTTACCACCCAGTCTATAACAAATTTTTTGTTAAGCCACTGTGCAGTAGCGTGTATCCACGCGTTAGTCCTGTGTGATGCTTTGAGCTGGTAGCAAGTGGTGTCAAAATGCTCAGCAATAAATGTGATAGCAATCAAAAAGGCAGTGAATTACAATCGTTATGTTCAGTCTTGGGCGTTCGGTCAGAGGATTAGGTTTGTTCAACATTATTGCAATGAATTAGTTTGTTTGCGCACGTGATACGTGTGGAAATAATTCTATTGTTTAAATCAAAATAAAATATTTCAAAAAAAAATTATCAAAACCAACGAGTGGAAAAAAAGTGAAAACCAAAAAAAAAAATTATAACATATGTGCGTTGAGTAGATTTGCAGTTGTGGTTTTATCTTTAATTAATTCGCGGTTTATTTTTTCCATTTGTGGCTGTCAATCATGAGAATAAACTCGATTGAAAATTGATGAATATTTAATGTGTTTGCCTCTGACAAAATGAGTTCAAGAGTTCATTTGATACCGAAAAACGTGATGGGTGTGCTACGGATTCTGATAATTCAGTTGATTTCTCTGAATTGGAGCGGTGCAACCTCAATTACTACAGGCTTACCGTGCAATTTTCACGATTCAATCAATATTACTGATGGATTACTCGGCAAAGACGATTCGATACAATTCAATGGGATCATATTTCCAAGAGGTCAATATGCGGAAATAGATTATATCCTGGTTAATGGAACGGAACGTAGTCCAGTGTCATCACATCGACGAGGATGTCCGTGCAAAGTTAAAACTTGCATTCGGCTTTGCTGCTCACCTGGAAAAGTTTTCGATTCAAAATTGGGAGTAAAAGAAATCGGGGAGTTGTTCAAATGTGCAAATAATGATAAAGCCAAAAACTTAACGTTTGAAATCCGGGAGAAAAATAACAAAATGGAAAAAGTTAACTTGAACGAAGAGTTTTCATATGTGATCGCTACGTCACCAAAAGATGATTATTTTTATGGTAAAAAATGGGAGATAAAACATGTACGTAAAGATTTTATTTAAAAAATAAAAAATATGATTTCTAGCTTAAATTTTGCCACTTTCAAATTCCATCTGTTTTGCTCAGACTGTCGTGCTGACTCGTTTGTGTGCTAGGGTCTTCTGACTCTAATTCGCAATCAATTGATCATTTGCGATTAATACAATAATGTATCTAGTTGACAATTTAAGTCAGACGCCCCTAGTTCGTGTGCGTGATGCCGTTAGAGTGAATGACACAAGAACCGTGAAACTAATTTATTTGTTCTTTAATTCTAAATTTCGCAAAAACTTCATAAAATTATCCACAGACTGGTGAAGTTCTGGATATGGGCGAGTTGTACGATCATCAAAGCTATTGTTTGCTAAAATATTTCGATCAAATGACTGGCGAAATTAAATTGAATGTTCTCATATCTGACAAAGTAGACGATGCGTATAGCGAAAAGGATTTAATTTATGCCATAGGTACTTGATGCTACCAATATTTAGTAGACAACGATAAATTAATTTAATTTCAAATTTTCTCATAATCTTCCATCCGAATAGCTATGCTGATATCAGTGTCATTTATTGCTGCAACCTTTTTGGTATACATTTTGTTGCCGGATTTGCGTAATTTACATGGAAAATGTCTTCTCGGTTATCTGTCCGGGCTAATAGTTGGGTATTCTTTGTTGACTTGGATAAAACTCAACGGGTGGCATAAAAATGACCCAATTTCTCGTAAAATGATTGGCCTTATTACATACTTTTCTCTGTTATCTGCCTTTTTCTGGTCAAATGTCATTAGCTATGACTTGCATCGTAATTTTCGGTAAATATTTTTTCGCAAGAAGTTATGCTTTATATTTTGCCATAAATGAAATTGTACGATTAATTGTTTTCAGCGCAATACGCTCCAAAATTTATTCCGAACGCAAGAGATTCGTTGCATACATGATTTATGCTTGGGGATCACCATTTCTTCTAACAATAATCGCTGTAGTTCTTGACTTTACCGAACCACTACCAGATTATTTACTACCAGGCATTGGAACGAAATCGAATTTTTTAAAACCTTCAAAAGGTAGGAGGAAAACCCACACACAGAGAAAACAATCAATTTTGTATAAAGCAAAATTTCAATCAAAACCGTTCATGTTTCAGATGGAAAACTTTCGCCATTCCTATACTTTTATATGCTCATTTTAATCATATTTTCGGCCAATGCTGTGTTATTTGTTGTGACAGCGTTTAAAATTCGTCGAGCACAACGAGAAATATCTAAAATTACATCACAAGAAGAAAGTGCACGCCATCAGAGCCATTTGAATAATGAGAAAGACAAGTAAGTGAACTTGCAAACGTCGTGATATTAATTCAATGCATAATTTATTTTCAAATGATTTGTTTACAGTCTGGTATTATTTATGCGACTGTTTATTATCATGGGAGTCTGTTGGATTATGGAAGCGATTGAATATTTGACTCAAGACCCAAACAACGCAAATTCAAACTGGCTCGTTATAATGATGGACATTTGGAATCTGCTGCAAGGACTCATCGTATTCATACTCTTTGTGATGAAACGTCGTGTGCTGATTTTATTGAAGAAAAAGTTTGTGTTGAAAATAGATTGATTTTTATGAACCAATAATTATTAAAATTTATTGAAATTCAATCCGTTAAAAGCTCCATTTGGTTTGTGAAAACTTTCATTCACACCTCATTCTGAACATAGATACAGGGGAATGCGTGGCACAACTGGAACATCAAATGGAAGTTCCCGAACGCGCAGCTCTTCTACAAAAACAACAAATACGGATTCACAAGTATCTCGCGACACTCCAATTCAATGATATCTTTCAAGCTATTTGAAAATTTATTTTAAACCTACCTCTACATGTCAATTAATTTTACCAAAGATGTGATTTTTTATGTGTTCGTGTATCATGGATGTCAAATAAATTTGCGTAAAAAGTATAAAAAAGCAATTTTCTTCTGATTTTCATTTTATTTCAAATATTTTAGCAAGATTTTTAATTTTTTGTTTGGCTTCTGACTCAAAAATGAAAACGAACAATTTCTAACTGTTTTAATAAGAAATTTGTATTTAGGTAAGATTTAGCCCAAAATCGAGTTTCAACCGTGCAAAACTGTGAGTAACTTCCTTTGAATTGAGATTAATTTGTTTTATGAAATGATAAATGAATTGCGTCTTTATTCAATGTGCGTTTTCATTGAAACGGCTTGTTTTGATTGCTTCTCCTAATCCAGCATATGGGCCGCAATTGTTATCTAATTGGCTTGAAAAAATCAGAAAGTTGAAAACAAAGAAAGTTTCAATGGAACATGATCAGAGATTAAACTTCTTTTGATTAGTTGCCAAAAATAGGCGGCATGC